>NW_007728063.1:291943-309599 GCF_000696425.1 Galeopterus variegatus | reverse complement strand
AAAAAAAAATTTAAAAAAAAAAAAAAAAAAAGAGTTCAATGGATCTGAGTGGTGTCTGCCAGTTCTTTTGTATTGATTTTGCAAACTTCAGAAAATCAAATCTTGAATTTTGGCAGTAGTTGAACGATACAGGCTTGCTTTTTGCTAAGGTATAAATTTGTATCATTTTTTTTTTCACAGTTCGGTTGTCTATTAAGGTTACCAGCAGCTGAATGATAAAGAGTAAAATATAAAGATGGGGAAATGGTTGATGGAATATCATTCTCATTTCTTGACTTGAGGAATCAAAACCTTGGCCTTGTCAATTTCTTTCTGTAAACTCTCCAGTACAGTTGGAAGCTTTCATTCCACCAAGAGTCATTATAATTGTCATTACTGTCAGTCAAGTGAAATAAGTACTTGGTTCCCCAAGGCATTTGATTCAGTAGGTACTTCACCAAAATAAATTTAATCATTGTTAATCATGATGACAACATTTCACAAATTACCAGCATATCATTCAGTTTACTGGCAAGGAGCACTGTGTTCAAGTCCAAAGGCACAAAAAATCAATCCCAGAATTCCGTATTTCAGGATTGAGGTTTTTGAACAATTTCTAGTACTTAGAACACTGTCAGTCATGCTCAAGTCAGGAAAACAGAATATTATCAGTTATTCAAGTAGAGGACATTTAATATATAAAATTTTTTGAGCATGTATTGGAACACTGAAAAGGTATAAAGGGAACAGTGAAAATAAAAGAGACAGTAACTACAGGAAGCAGCATTTAGGAACTGGGAAAAGGAGGGGGAGGGTAGGACTATTACCCTCTAGAAGCTCTGAAGGTGAGGAACCCAAAAGTGTTAGTACTCAGACCTCTAAGAAGGAGATGCAGCCTGGGTGGTTCTGACATCTCGAAGATACTAAGTAGAGTTGAGATTCAAACCTCTAAGGAGAAGAAGCTACCAATCTGGTACTATTGCCTCTGAGATGAAAATTGAGGACACTCCTGGTACTGCAAGTAAAAATCTGGAAACTGGAACCACTTGCTACTGTAATCAACTAGTGCTTCCATGAAGGGGGTCGGAGCTGCCAGGAGAATTATGCAGAGAAACAGCAAGTAAAACTCTAAGGAGCAAGCTCCTTCCCCATCCTCCTCTACCCCTGTCTCTTCTAGCATTCCCTATTGGAAGATCCTAACAGAAAGTCTGACTGACCCTTGAGGAGAGCCAACACTAACATCAATGTATAGAAGTGTAGAATTTAGAAAATTAGGCATCTTAAAGGTGGACATCTTTTAAAAATAAAATAATCTATGGTCTGATAGAAGAAAGAAAATTTAATCCTATAACCCATAATCAATGCTTTTTGCTCCTCTTAATTTCCTATAATTTTATGTGTCATGGTTGACTGAATATTTTTATGAGGAAAACACACAAAAGAAAATGCACTAAAATGAGACCTGTAAATGTAGAAACAAAAACATTTTGAACAGGCTGCAGTAGTCTACAGCGGATGGGAGTGGCTTCAGGAAAGGGAGATTCCACATGACTTAATGACCATAATATTAATAGGAACAGAAATCATTGGGATTTCTTTGGTGTGAATTCCAATTATACACAATATGCACTCTCATACTTTAAAAATAATATTATTGGGCCAGCCCGGTGGCGCACTGGATAGTGCGCTGCTTGGGAAGCGTGGAGGCGCTCCCGCCCGAGGGTTCGGATCCCACATGCAGACCGGTTCCCACTCACTGGCTGAGCGAGGCGCGGGAGCAACGCCGAGGGTTGCAATCCCGTTGCCGGTCCCCAGTCCAGTACGGGAGCAACACTGAGGGTTGCGATCCGTTGCCGGACACGGAAAAAAGACAAAAGACAAAAAAAAATAATAATAATAATATTATTTTATTCATATTTACTAAGTCACTGTTTATTCAACAGGGAACTCTAACGTTTGACAGCAAGTCTGACAGAAGTCTGACCATAGAAGAAACTGTAGGGAAGAAATACACTGTAGGGTTTTTTTTTCAACTATGTTAACAAATTCTTACATGTGCCTCATATGTTTAACCCCGTGGAGAAACAGATGATGATAAAATAACCTGTAACTGGCTTCATCTTTCTCACTTCCATTTTACCATATGATTGATTACCCTTTAATACCAAGCATCATTTTTATGTATATTTTACTTTTTATAAATAGAGCAATGTACAAAAAGTTTACTATGCAAATGAGCTATCTATCTCTTTCATATTCACAGATGAAAAACAATTTGAAATACTTCAAGTATTTTGGAACTTTCTTCCAAATAATTTGTAAGATTTGTTTAAATTTTGTTTCTCTGACTTACTAATTTTTTTCTAAATTTACTAAATAAAAAAGACAGTTATAAAATTGAACGATTTTTTAACCAGAGAATATGGTCACCCCATCCCCAAACTCTCTTCAGTGAGGTTCCATATATTAAACAGAAAAATAATATTAGGACAATGGAGAGAACTAAAAGTACATTGTAATTTTTTCAAGCAGCAATAACCAAAGTACATTAAATGTTACTTCCAAAGCTTAGGCCTGAATATCTTCTATTTTAAATTTCTTTGTGAATTTTTCTCATACCTTATTGGGGAAAAAGTGTCTCACTTCTAATACTAAGGAAATAATGAACCAAAATTCTGAAGAATAAGGCTGTAAACCTAGGTCGGCTCCTACTGACCTTTCTATCCACGGGCATTAGTTAAAAATCTCAGAATGAGAAAGCTGGGGAGAGTGAGAGGTAAAAATAAATGCACAACAGGTGTCAGTTGATATTATATGAAAAGTACTATCCTAGGTGTTTAAGAGAATACAAAGAAAGTTTATGCACGTACATGTGCACATCCCCCACACACAAGGAGTCTTCAAAAAGTTAATGGAAAGATTTATATTATCTTTTACTTCTATTTTTCCACGATCCTTTTGAAGTACATGTATGTGTGTGTGTGTGCGTGTATGTATATTCTTTTTACTAAATTCCTTTATCAGTTGGAGAAAATGGAATAGACATATTAAAACGAGGATAAGCATGACATGGACGGCACTTACCCCATCTTCTGGTGTTCAAATTTGGTAGCTGATTCAATCATAAACAGGCCTGTGTCTAGATTTCCACTTACACTATTTAATACAAAATTGAACACAGACTAATGGCAGCTCTCACTAGTCTATGCCCAATTATATCTGTGAATTAGGTTCTAACCTCAAGGCTAACCAAGTGGTCAGAGAGAAACATTACCACCTGCCACTTGGTGTCAAGTAGTGAGTTTTGAGTGAGGACCTGACCTACATAATTCAGTGATAAATCATAAATTTAAGTGCAAGCTAAAGTGCTTTTTTCTAGAATCTGTGGCAGACAAGACTCTTCTTCAGAGTGATATGCTACAGTGTCATGCAGCTAAAACAATTGCTGAAATAACCAGAAAATCAATCACAGTATTATTACCTTTTAAATCAGTGAGAGGAACTACATAGCCCTGTGGTTATGCTTCCACAGCTCAGCAAATTATGTTCTTTTACTTGGCCAAATTTCCTCATGTACAAAATCAGGTATATGACATTCAGTGAGTTGTTGGATTAGTTAAAACATGAAATGTACACTGCCCAGGCACCTAGGAAATGTTCAGTGTATGTATTTATACAAACTATTATGAAATAATTAGGAATTCACAAGGATAGCACATTAATTTCAATGTTATTAAAATGCTCCTGGCATTACAATTTTGCTTATATATCCCGGAAGAAGCCTATGTCAAGTTGATCATGAGATGAACACAGGTCCATGTAAAAGAAGATGTGCTATGTGTCATTCAGCAAATCCTCATACACACACACACACACACACACACACAGAGGTGAATGTGGAATTTCGCATGGATTATAGTTCTTAAACATTTTAGTGAGTATATGTTAATGTCTATTTTAATATACATGTAAAGCAAGGACAATTAAACAAATGGTTTAAGATCAATCTAAACCCCCTTATATATGAAGCTACAAAAGTCAATATTAAATCCCACAATTCTTTAATTTTTTATTGTAACATAGTTGATTGTACATATATGTGAGGTACAGAGTTGATTATCAATACTCATGAGCTATATGTGATACTCAAATCAGAATAATTATTATCGTCAGTAATATACACTGTCATTGCTATGCATGGCCCTTTACCAATTCCCCCGTCCCCCCTCCCTTCCTGCTTCTAGTAACCTCAGTTCTCCTTTTGAAAATTCAGTGTATTATGGTGATTGTTGTATTTTTCTTTCTTTCTTTTATTTATATGCTTATTATTTTAGCTCCCACTTATGAGTGAAAACATATGGTATCTCTCTTTCTGTGCCTGGTTTATTTCAATTAATATGATTTTCTCAAAGTTCACCCATGTTGCTGCAAATGGCAATATTTCATTTTTTCTTATGGCAGAATAATATTCCATTGTGTATATACACCATGCTTTCCTTATCCAGTCGCCTTATGATAGACATTTAAGTTGGTTGCAAATCTTGGCTACTGTAAATAGAGCTGCGATGAACATGGGAGTGCAGGTATCTTTTCAACATGAGGCTTTCCATTCCTTTGGGTATATACCCAGCAGTGCAATTGCTGGATTATATGGCATTTCTATCTGAAGTTGTTCAAGGTATCTCCATACCATTTTCCATTATGTCTGCACCAATGTACAGTCCCACGAACAGTATAGGAAGGTTCCTCTTTCTCCACATCCTCGCCAGCATTTGTTGTTCTCTGTCTTTTTGACAATAGCCAATCTGACTGGGGTGAGACGGTACCTTAATGTGGTTTTGATTTGCATTTCCCTGATGCTGAGTGATGCTGAGCATTTTTTCATGTGTCTATTGGCCATTCGTATGTATGCCTTTTCAGTTCCTTTGCCCATTTTTTATCAGGTTATTTGTTTTTTTACTGTTAACTTGTTTGAGTTCCTTGTATACTGTGGATGTTAATCCTTTGTCAGATGCATAGTTTGCAAATATTTTCTCCTGCATACATTGGGGAAAAAACTGTCTCTTCAATAAATGGTGCTGGGAAAACTGGACATCCATATGTAGAAGAATGAAACTAGACCTGTACTTCTCACCATATATCAAAATCAACTCAAAATGGATTAAAGACTTAAGTATAAGACTTGAAACTATAAAACTCCTAGAAGAAAATGCAGGGGAAACACTTCAGGAAGTAGGACTGGGCACAGACTTTATGACCATGACACCCAAAGCACAGGCAACAAAAGGAAAAATTAAAAAATGGTATTATATCAAACTACAAAGTTTCTGCACAGCAAAAGAAACAATTAACAGAGTAAATCCTTCAATTCACCAAGAAGTATGTGTAACACCTTTACTTCCAGAGCCAAAAATCATTATTGATAATAGTAGCAATTAGTCAAGCCCTATAACATTTAAAAATATGCATTAACTCATTTGGTTTGCATTCATACCTAAGTTTAGAGATTGTACAAAATAATTGCTACCATCTGTTAAGCAAGATATCCAATTTCCACAAAAATGAAAAAACAGGATAGCAAATAGTTCTGTATTTATATTTATATTTCTGCACTCTTCATCAGTTTTTTTTTTTAAATCATTCAGCTAATAGGATATTGTTTGATTAATCTAAGTATTGTTTTTATGTCTGTACTGGAAGTAAAATTACATTCAAGGACAGTATGTCACCTAGAGGCTTTTGAATCAGTGTCAGGAGCTAAGTTTGATGTTTTCTGAGAGCTGTGAATAACCTGTGACTGCCAGATCATAAATCTTCCAAATTTATTTGAGGAATATTTCTTCTTTTGTCTGAGAATTCTTGGCTGCTCCAGATTGAAAATTTTAGGGCATAAACCGAGGACCTATTCCCATGTGGTCACTATGAAAAATCAGGCTGGATCCAAAACATTCATTATTTTTTGTACTCAAAATGGTTATGGTAAACTCAACATAGAGACACAGAATGTAAAGAAGAATCTGGTGGTGGACATAAATGCTTTTAATGAAAACATTGTTTCTATGTAATCATAAAAAACAATGCTTTTAACAGAGCACAGAGGGATAAATACTGCACATGCTCGCTCATAAGTGGGAAGCTAAGACAGAAAGAAGGAAGGAAAGACCACAGTGGGGTGTTGGTCTTACAGAGGGAGAGAACATTCTTTGGGCTACAAAGTGGAAGGGGGAGGAGGAGGGAGGTTGGGGGACAATTGCGTGGGGGACACGGGGTACAAAAGCAATTTCCGAATCTGGCCCTCACATCATGGGTACTAGGGGTGACAATTAGCTTTGTATCTCATGAACATTCATAATAATAATAATAATAAAATGCTTTATTTCCTTTTGCTTGTTTAGGTTTATTTAGCATTGAACTAGAATATATACAATATACCTAATCTAGTTTGGAGAATCTGTTGTTAGAAGACAGATTAAATACAAATAAAATCTGTGCCTAATTTTCACAAAAAGCACAATGAAATTTTTCCAAAGTAAAGAATACACTTACACTTACATCTTTCAGGGCAATAATTAGAAAACAGAACTTAGAAAACTATATACATTGTTATGTAGAACTATAAGTTTCTCTTGAAATTGGATTTGAACATAAGTAAACCAAATATGATAGCTGTTTGAAGGAAAGACTAGACAGCCAGCCAGCTAATTTGCAAACTTACTGTATTTAATTATTGTTGGTTTTTCATTTGGAAAAATGGATGGTTTTCCAGAAGAGAATAGCAGGACACACACATGTGCATACATACACAAATGTGCAAACTAGCACCCAAAGTCATCTTTTTTCTCTCTTTCTTAAACACATACTTTTTAAATAGTATACAATATAAGTAAATACATAGATACATACATATACAAATATATCTATATATACATAGTAGAGGTAATTCATTAAAAAGAAATAAAATTGACTGTAATTCTTATGGTCCTATAAAAATTTTATTAAGATAATACTCACCTACACACACACCAGAGGAACAGATATGTAAGCCAAATTAGGAATGTAAGGCCAGAGTGTAATTGGGACACACTTGCAAAGATGGAGAAACAGCGACAAAAGACAGATTTGAAGAAAGATTTTACTACAAAGTAAGGGATTGGCTACCATGAAGAAAACCCACAATAAAACTTGTGGAACAGAGGGTAGTCTGATATTTTGACAACCTGGCTACTGCTATTCAAACCCTTTCCAATACTGTTGCCTCAGAAGTGAGTCTGCATCTTGGGAAGAATGGATTAAGGTAGATCTAAAAGTATTGCCTCACTAAGTCGTGTGACATCACGCAGTCCGATACCCTTACTGTGGAACTCTTTCAATGGGGAGACACAAAAGAAGGAGAATTATTGTCCTGCTCAGTTTACCGTAGCTCTGGTCAGTCTATGGTGTATGAAGATGGGAAGTCCTGCAGGCATAATGATCAGCAGGGATCTGAAACTTTATTTTATACCTTTTGCTCAGAACTGTGGAATCAAACAACAGCGTGGTGTGGGAAATTAAACAGCAGACAGGCAGCAGCAGGTAATCGCCTGTGTGTGTTTTAGTATGGTAGCCTATTATTCTAAAAAGAAAAAAGGAAACAGAGTTAGGAAGTTATGTGGAAATCTATGCAAATAATGGGTAGAATCTGCAGGAAGGGTTCTATTATTGAAGACACTGTTAAGGAGTGTGTGATCCAATCACCTTTTATATATTGAAAAAAAGTACTGCTTCAATCCTATCACTTTGAAATGAATGAGTTATGAAACCTTATTATTATAAATTAGTACAAAATATTAATATGATCATAGGATGTAAAGAAACATCAAAAAATCACTAAGTAATAAACTACTTTCAAAGAATGTTTTGCTTTCTTCTTTTCCACATTCTCAAAAGTCAGAAATTATAGAAACTTCCTTTAAAAAGTTTATATCTAAAGGGACTGGAATAATTGCTGTGTGTAAAAATGTAAACAAAACAAATACGCAACTTGCAAATGCATGTGCACACACACATGCACACAAATATCAACTCTCCAGACACTCATTCATTTTCTTTCCAATTTTTTTAATGTGTAAAGTACACATAACATGAAATTTACCGTCTTAACCATTTTTAAGTGTATAGTTCAGTGGTATTAAATACATTCATAATATTGTACAAGTATCACCACCATCCATCTCCATAACTCTTTTTTATCTTGTATAACTGAAACCCTACACCCATCAAATGATAACTCCCCATTCCTTTCTGCCCCCTGCCCCCTGGCAATCACCATTCTACTTACCATGTCTATGATTTTTGACTACTTTAAGTATCTCATGTAAGTAGAATCATACAATATTTGTCTTTTTGTAACTGGCTTATTTCACTTAGTGTAATGTTTTCAAGGTTCAACCGTGTTATAGCACATGTCAGAATTTTCTTTCTTTAAAGGCTACATAATATTTCATTGTATGTATACATTACATTTTGCTTATCCACTCATGTCTTCCACCTCTGCATTTTGGTCAGAAAAAAGAACAGACATCAGAACTTTTAATTTTAATTTTTGATAAAATAAATTTTCTTAACAATACTAAATATGAAACAGGGAATGTGCCAATGATCTGTTCTTTTATTGGCACTGCTGTTAAGATACTTCCACGTTTGTTTTTTGTGGTATGAGACTGACTTAAAAAAAGCACTATACACGGATGATGTGTCCATAATGATTAAAACAAAACAAAACAAACAAACAAAAAAACTGAACAGAACACCAGTGCTCTTACCTAAGCTAATCAAAAGATTTGGGTGGAATTATTGTGGAGTATCCTTAATGGACTGACATTCTTCCTCAAGGTTACCCCATGGTTTAAGACAGCTGCTGGAACTAAGGGCATCCAGTCAAATTAAGAACTGTAATTACAGATTTTTCCTAAGCCATAGAAAGAAATACAGAAATTTGCTGTGGAATTCAGGATTTTATTAGATACTTATTGTCCTGGATTACAGATATGTAGCAACAAGTCAAATTAATAACACTTTTTGGAAAAATAAAGTTAAAAACAGCATGGTAGAATAGGAAGATTTAAACATTCTAATTATATAAAATTATTTTTTGCCTTGCAAGGGAAAAAATAAGAAATTAGTATACAATGCAATTTATGAGAGTTTTTTTCTTAGGAAAGATCAACCAAAGATTCAAAAATGTAATTTAAATAAAGATGAGAAATAAATTTCAGGTTAGCTCAACAGCTTCAATAAAAGGTGTCATGTACTTTCTTTCCATAAATGGAATCAAGTGTGAAATAAGAAATTTAGTCAAAATTATAAGTTGAAATGTAGAATTTGTGATTATATAATCAAATTTTAGATTTTAAAGTTTGAAAGTATAGAATTAAACTAGTTCTAACTCTACAGAAAACAATCTACCTCTGAAAGAAGTATAATATTAAGTTTCCTCTGTTCTCTAATAATTGAAAGCTGATAGATCAGGATATGTGTAAATTTACTGCAAGCAAAAGGGCAATTAGAAGATCCAGTTTAGCATATTGAAAGAAAACATAAGAATAACTATCAAAAACTGTATCATGCTGAGAAAAAAAAATAGTACTCCAAAAACTCCCAGTTTTTCCCTCAACTCCCAGGCAGCACTGCCTACAAATAGAGATAGATGACATACACTGTCATAAATACAAAGACACTCTATCCACAATTAATTTCACCTTCAGAGGACAGTGCATTCTTAATAAAACAATGTTAAGATTAATTGAAAAAACTAAGTAAGAAAGTAGGCAAATTCTAATTAGTACAAAGGGGAAAAAAGTAATTTTGTTTTAAAGTAAAATATCTGGTTTTGCCAGAATATATAAGAAATTGCAAAAAAACAAGCTTTCATGTATGGATCAGTTGCAGAAAGCTTGAGGAGAAATTTGTTTTCTCTAGTTTACTAGAACCACATAACTTATGGAAATATATAATAATCCTAAAAACTTTTCAATTTCTAACATGGACCTTTAATTCAGGGACTATTATCGAAAAAACTTTTTTTTTCTTTTTTGTGACACATTCTGTAATATTTTAATAAGCATGATCTACTCTGCAAATAGAACTGCCAAATAAAATGTACTAAAATTTCCTTTTATTTGTCTGCACATAATCAGATTACAGCTGATCTAGAAATTGGAATACTTACGTTATATATGAGGTAAGAAACTAACAAGTAATTACTCAGCGTTCCAGAATTCCTATGGGAAAAAGACTAATGGGGCATATATAGAATAATTGAAGCAAAATCCAGATTTATAATTTTTAGATCAATGTAAATCTTTCTTTTGTATGAATATGAAGATATTTAGATTTTGCTCTAAGGGCATTTACTTAGCTACCACATCAGAGACACATTATCTGTGACAATTGATCCCCTAATTAGTGGCCAAACTTATCCTACTTGCCTTAGAGCAATTAGAATCCTCAACTGAATAAGTCAAAATATCTTCACTTCTTGTACTAAGATCATCTTTAAATCCAATGCTATTATACTTAGTGAATCCATGCAGGTAATACAAATGATGCTTTTTTAAACTAGTTAATTAATCATAAATTGTTATTACTTTTTCTTCCCATAATGCTATTCATTTGCATAATACTCTTAATCAAGTGACAGTATAAACTTTATTTAATAAAGAGAATCTCATGATTGTGTTTTCTGTATTTAGAAAATTATCTGCCTCCAGGAAAGTTTTTCATTCCCATTCAAAACAAGTCTTAATGTTTTTCTTGTCTTAAAAATAAAAACACTTAAGAACAGGTTGGCTATGATAGTTTCTTGCAGAATTCCATTTCTATGAATATCTGAGAGGCAAGGCCGCAGGGCCATATGACCTAAGGGCAGTATTTTAAGCTATGGGATCTCATAGGTTAGCTGATTTTAGTGCTAATGTTTATGTCTTTCCACTTTTCCAGAGTGTTGGCAATGATTAGGAAAAATAAAACTTTTGAGTAAGTGACAAATCCTTGCATAATTTATAAAAAATTTCCTACTAAAATATTTTCCTCTGTTACTGGATAAATGAAATGGAAAGTCCCAGCTGGGAAACACAAAATATACTTTTGTTTTAACCATTGTGATGGTTGTGTATTTTTTCTACCAAAGCATCCAAAAAATAAACTATTATTAGCATATCTCCACAACCACAGATAAAAGAAATTATGTAAAATCTATTTGGAGAGGCTGAAAGGATAATTTAGGACATGATTCTAGTTCAGTGTCATCTTTACTTTTTAATGAACTATGTCAGTGACAAAAAGTCATTAATTTTACATACTCTGCTATCTCAGATAACTTTTCTTACAGTATTTACTGAGCATTTTACACAATTAGTCTCTACTGTGTTTTTCAAGGAGGATTTTCTGAAGTGTCCATTTGAGGTTTTATCTGGGGCATTCAGGTAGTTATTCTAACTTTTCCATTTACATTTGATTTCAACAACTTAAATACTGACCTAGCTAATCATTGTAGAGGAATAATCAAATATAATTACTCCTACCATTAACTGGTAGAGATTTCTTTTCCTCAAAAACCACCTCACCAGTCACTTCATGACCTAAAACCAGGAGAACTAGTAAAAGATGCTCCTCAATTTACAGTGGGGTTATGTCCTGATAAACCCATGGTAAGTTGAAGACAAAAATACATTTAAAACACCTAACCTACTGAACTTCATACCTTAGCCTAGCCTACCTTAAACTTGTTCAGAACACTTACATTAATCTACAGTTGACAAAAATCATCTAGCATAAAGCCTATTTCATAATTAAGTGTTGAAGATCTTAAATAATTTATTGAATACTTGTACATTATGTTGAAACTATGATGGCTTTGCAGCATGCTTAAATTGAAAAATTGTAACTTGATCCATCACAAACTGGGGACTGTCTCCGTCTTGGAAGAGATATTAGAGAAAGATTATACTCAAACCTGCTGGAAAAATAACTTATCAGGGACTGCCATCTCCTATATTGAAGTTAAATTACAAGGAATTAATCCTTTGAAACTTATTTCTCAATTGAAATCACCACATATCGGGCCGGCCCAGTGGCGCACTGGATAGTGCGCCGCTTAGGAGGCGCGGCAGCGCTGCCGCCCGAGGGTTCGGATCCCACATACAGACCGGCTCCCGCTCACTGGCTGAGCGAGGCGTGGGAGCAACACCGAGGTTTGCAATCCCGTTGCCGGTCCCTGGTCCGGTACGGGGGCAACACTGAGGGTTGCGATCCGTTGCCGGACACGGAACAAAAAGACAAAAGACAAAAAAAAAAAAAAAAAAAAAAATCACCACATATCAACAAGAATTGAAAATTTTATCTATTAAACATCTTAAATTGTCATTCAGAGAAATTTCAGAAGCAATTGATACATAGGAGGTAACTACTAACACAAGATATTAGTAAAACACAGAAAAGCACCACATGAAGTTCTCCCCAAGACCATTGAAAAAATGTTCTATATGTCAACCTCATTTTCAATGTAAAAAAAAAATGTCCCTTTGGTCATACATTTCTTCTTTCCTGACTAAGATTGTGCTCTTCCAACTTTGCCTTTTTTTCAAATTATTAATAATAAATGTGGAGGACACCAACATTAATAAAGCAAATGCATTTTATAGTGCCTAACTTTTTAGAATTGCACATACAATGCTAAGCTTGGGAAAACAGAAAACTTTCCCAGGACTAAAGTTTCTGTTGTAGATAAAAAAAATTGTAACAACAAAAATGCTTGCTATTAGGGCAGTCGTCCTTGGTGCAGCTAAACCTTATGATGGGAATGTATGACGATTATCTCATTGTTCTATTTGTAACCACCTGTGTTCCTTTTCTGTAACTTTATTTCCTGGGGAATAAAAACTGAGAGAAAAACCTGATTGGGGGTTATTCCCAGGATCTTTCTTCTCTTGAAAGAATTAATTATTCCAGGGGGTAACCACTTTGGGCCTCTCATTGCTCTGGAGAAATGGGCTTTGAGTAATCCTTTGTGTCTCCATCACTCCCTGGAGGAGAGGTGACAATAATACATTAGATTTTTTAAGTCCTAACAGAGAAAATCACTACCCTAACTCAACTTCCCTGAGTTATTGCTAGGCAGCCAATATGAAAAATAACACAAAGTTATGTTTCAGGAACCTTACCAATAATGATACTTGTTACAGTCCATCTGTGCTGCTATAACAAAATACTTTAGTCCAGGTAATTTATAAAGAATAGAAATTAATTTGTTTACAGTTCTAGAGGTTGGGAAGTCCAAGATCAAGACACCAGCAAATCTTAGTGGCTGGTAAGGACTTGTTCTCCGCATCCAAGATGGCAATTTCTTACTACACCTTCACATGGAGGAAGCGGAAAGAGGGCCAACCAGATTCCTGAAGCCCTTTAGTAAAGGCACTGATCCCATCCATGAGGGTGCAGCCCTCTTGACATATTTTCTTCTAAAGGCCCCACCTATAAGTACCATTGCATTATCACATGAATTTTGGAGGAATACTGCAGGGGTGCACCAAATCCAAGAAGCCAAAGTTTGACAAGGATCCTCTGGCCAGACTCTAACAAAGTTGGCACGGTGTTTGCAAGGCTTCATCGTGGGAAGGGGTGCCACCGTTCCACCCTCATTTTTTAGACCCCTGTGTGTTTGTTTTGTTTTATTATATTCTATTCCTTACTGCCTCATAGTTATCGCTCTGGGGGGATTGGGAGTAAAATTGAGATTCATACCAGAGTGATTAATCATATTAATGACACTCCTGAGAGTTATGGTCATGGGTTCCCAAGAGATGGTTTGTGGTAGCTAGGACCAGAAGGGGACAATGGACATATGTACACATTTACCTTGCCAGCTTCCCGGAAGGATTGTTTTTAGTGCAATTAGTAAGCATAATGAAAATGTTATTGAAAATTTACCCAAAAGCTGCTAGGCAACATGGTTAAACAATAACTGGTGAAGGGAACTTTGACTTCCTGCTTGTATCCTTTAATTAAAATACAAGTTTGGATTATATTTCAATAATGTCATACAGAGTTCAATGTAATAATTGATGATTATTTGGGACCAGTGAGTTGTAACGTTTTTGTTCAAAGGTAGATCAATAATGTCATACAGAGTTCAATGTAATAATTGATGATTATTTGGGACCAGTGGGTTGTAACGTTTTTGTTCAAAAGTAGAAACATTGTAATCATGGAAACAAACTGTAATATTATTTTTCTTCATGGAAACAAACTGTAATGCTACTTTTCTTGAAACACATGTCACTCATAAAGAAAAATGTTGATATTGTTCAATGATTAGTTCAATAATTATGTTGCTTCCAAGAAAAGGTATAAAAAGTGTGTGCATGCTTCAATAAAGCGTCAGCATTCAGCAGATCCCTTGAGTCTGTGTGTTTGCTGTCCATCCATCGCCGACGCTGCCTTTCCTCCCTTTTGGGGGTTCCTTACCAGCAGGAACCTTACAATCTCCGTTCTGGGGCTGGTCCCCGGCAGAATACAAACATTAAAATATAGCAATACAGTCAGTCCTTTGTATCATGGCATCCGTGGATTGTACCAACTGCAGATCAAACATATTTGGGGCAAAAAATGGATGGTTGCATCTGCACTATACAGGTATGGACTTTTCTCGTGTTATCATTCCCTAAACAATACAGTATTACAATTATTTACACAATGTTTACATTGTATTAGATGTTACAAGGAATCTAGAGATGATTTAAAGTATACAGGAGGGTTACATAGGTTATATGCAAATACTATGTCATTTTATATAAAGGATTTGAGCATCCTTGGAGTTTGATATCAATGAGGGTGGAGTGTTCTGGAACCAATTCCCTGTGGATATCAAATGATAACTTACTTTTCTGCATTAAGACAAAAATAAAGAAAAATGTCCTTGCTCTACATAAGAGGAATATACTGATACTTGTGATGTAACAATGTTTGTCATGATCACACCAAGAAACAATGCATTCTGGCTCCAAGAAACAATGCATTCCAGCTCCAGTAAGGTTGATTGCATCTCTTTTGTAACTTCTGCATTATCTATGTGGGAGATTAGGCTCTTCAATGGCAATTTGAGATTAAGGATAATTGTTCTGCAGAGCTAGTAGTTAGAATTTCCAGAATCCTCACAAAGAATCCAAATGGATAAACCCTTTTTGATGAAATAAATAATAACAGATATCTAAAGATACCATTTTTATCTATACTAATTGGAGAATTTCACATGGATATCAAAGTGTATCCCTCACCTTGGCTAATTAATAAATAATAGAATCCTAAATAACAAAATGATTAAATTTTCAAAAGTCAAGTAGTAATGGATAATAAAATAGTTTTTAACATTCTTTTGACTAAATAGAGGGTAAACTACACCACTGACAATATTTTATTCAATACATAATATGTAATGTAATGTTAATCCAGGTGAGGTGAAACGATTTTTATCTAAAAGTGGCAACCTGGCTATCCAAGATAGAGCCCAGAAGTCCTTTTGACTTATTTCCTCAGTCAGATGTGAGAGATCTTGAATCATGGTCGAGTGTCTCCCTTCTCATAATCAGCATAGTTGTACTTATTTGTCTCTCAGTTGTTCAATGTCTATTGTCCTAAGTTTAAATATCCTGTGTATCAGCTCTACTGACAAATGATTTAACAGGTCACCTAAGTAGGAAAAAGAAAACCAAAACAAAACAGGATGAAATATTGCTGACTAATGCTTAAACTGAAAATCACATTTATGCAAACAGAACCAGATCTTCAATAAGAATCACATGATGAAGAGCTGAACAACACTTGATGGTCTTTCTGCAGCATTAGATGAGCAAGAACCAAAATTCTTGCAAAAGAATTTGTGAAAGCTCACACAGTCATAGTACTATAGCCAACAGAACTGGTTTTGAACTTATCTATCATTCAAAACCAAAACAAAACAAGCAAAAATCTCCTCTTAGTGAACATGATATTTATTGTTAGCTGACTAATCAGTAACAGTTCCTTGCTATGGAAAGACAGCCAGGCAGGAATGGACTCATTCCAATAAACACATTTCAGAAGAACAACCATCAAAAAGTCTCTTATGAGTAATGATGCTTCTACACATTTGAAAATACACCAGTCTTGACCTCCACACGTCCCATAAACTCGTATAAGAACAGCAATCTCTTCTACTGACAGAGACTATACCTGATCAGCAAAGCTTTTCTTTACTGTAGTAAGCAGAAAATTTTGTCATCTGTTTTCTGGTTTCAGATATTTAGTGGTGGTCTCATTATCCTTTGGCAAAATTATGATTCCTATGCTTCTTCGAGAAAGCCCATAAATAGAATGACATGTTCTCCTGGTTTTCTCAGAAGTGTCCTGACTTATGTGTGGGAACCCCATGCACTTAATTCTGCCCTTTCACTTCAAAAGTCTTCCAATTTGAACAGTAAGTTATACATTAATCCTAATGTGGTGACATTCATGGAGATAATAAAATGATGTGTTTTTGTTTTTGTTTTGCAAATATTGTGTTGAAGGTCCTTGTGAAACAGCCACATAAAAATATCTGGTAAGTTGGCCTATCATCAAAACTATAGTTAGTAATTGAAATCCTTGGAGGGATGAGATTACATTTTAAAAAGAGAGAGATAGAGAAACTGCAAATGAGAGAAAAAGAACTAATGAGAAGAGCAGGAATTATCATCACTGAAGAAAAAAATCAACAGGAGCACTCATAGATGTAAATGAAAACTGAGAAGTCAACAGTGTTATTGAAATCATAAGACAGTTTCTTAAAAGGTGATGCGTGATCAATATTTGCACCGTCAAACTTAGGCTCACAGACCCTTCAAACCCATTGTGCACAGATTGGGTCACAGACCCCTCACATGCAGGTTGCAAGCTAGGTAATTGGGAAAAATCCCAGGAGCCACTGGCAGATGACACGAGCTCAGTCCTCAGCTTCCTCAGCAGTAGCAGCAGCAGCAGCTTGCAACAACAGTGGCGGTGGCCTCACAGAGCATCCTGGGAGCCCTGGCAGCAACAACTTGTAGCAACAACCTCCAGCAGCAGTAGCAGCCTCCTCGTGCCCTCCCCTGGTGCATCCTGGGGGAAGGGGACACTGTGGATCAGAGCCATTCCTCCTTTATACTTAAGTCCCATAACCCAGGATACCTAGGTGCAGGTCAGACAACCCAGGAACACCTGGGTGCACATACGCAATTACCTTAGACAATAATCAAGAAACACCTGGGCACATGTATATATTTACATCAAATGCTCAGCAAGATTCTGAACATCTGAGGAACCCTGACCATTTACCTTCATTTTCCCTACAAGCACAAACTGTGGAGATGTCAAGTAAAATTCTCAAAATTGTCTATATTGATTTTAAGAACAATTTCAGTGGAGTAATTAATAAAGAACCAAAATTACTTGGCAGTAGTCGAAGGTATACCTGTTCCCCAATGTTCATTGCAGCACTCTTCACAATAGCCAAGAGCTGGAATCAGCCCAAATGTCCATCATCGGATGAGTGGATACGGAAAATGTGGTATATCTACACAATGGAATACTACTCAGCTATAAAAATGAATGAAATACTGCCATTTGCAACAACATGGATGGACCTTGA
>NW_007728063.1:267843-291417 GCF_000696425.1 Galeopterus variegatus | reverse complement strand
GAAGATATAACAACCACAATTTTTTTTTGAAGTTCTTACAACAAGCAAATGGAGGGGACACACTTGGGTGGGAGGGGGGAGAGGGAGGAGGGAGGAAGGTTTCGGTGATGGGACATAATAATCAACTACATTGTATATTGACAAAATAAAAATAATTTAAAAAAATTACTTGGCAGTGATGTGTCAAAAGAACTATGAAAAGAATAGACATCATGAATTTAAATAATAATTACAATTGGTAATAATGAATATGCTAATAAAAATAATAATAATAAATGGTCTTGAGATTAAAAAAATACAAATCTTTCTAAGAACTTTTTGAAGACCCCTCTTATGTTTTCTGGAAGTCTCTTAAACAATAAGTTATTACCAATAATAATATTTTTTTAAAAAGAGCTATGAAAAGAATAGACATCATGAATTTAGTGCTTTTCAAAAGAGTGCTTTGAAGTGACAAGAAAGAGATTAGACACTAGCTGAAGGAATGGACTTAGTTTTATCTTCCATTTTAAAACACTGATGGATCAATGTGGAGAATATCATGTTAGTGAAATAAACCAGGCACAGAAAGACAAATACTCCATGCTCCCGCTTATATATAAAAGCTAAAACAGTCGAACTCATAGAAGTAGAGAGTAGAATAGTGGTTAGCAGGGGCTGGTAAAGGGGGGAAGGTTGGGGAAGTGTTGGTCAAAGAATAAAAATTTCAGACAGGAATAAGTTCAAAAGATCTATTGAACAGCATGGTGACTATAGTTAATAACAATGTATATTATTCTTAACAATTGCTAAGAGTAGACTTTAAGTGCTCACATCACAAAAAAATAAGTGTATGAAGTAATGCATACGTTAATTACCTTTATTTAGTCATTCTACAATGTATACATATTTCAAAACCTGTTGTACATGGTAAATATACATAACTTTATTTGCCAATTACAAATAAATTTTTAAAAAACATAGTTATATAAATTTAAATATTAATAGGGGAATCCTAAGAGAAATAGAATTTGACAATAATGTATTCAGATAAATCAAATGAATAAATTTTGATAGATGGCAGTGTATATGGAATCCAGACCACAGTGGAAGAATTTTACCCCTCAACTCAGAACACCCCTATAGCAGTCTGCTTTTATAAAGCTTATAGAATAGAGAAATCTAAATGCGGGCTTTCTATTGAAAAACGATTTCACTAAAAATGAATGAGAAAGGAATGCAGCTGAGTATGCTCATTCTTATAAATTGGGTAATTGGTTGGTGGAAAGGTCAAACAAGCCAGGAGATTTACCCTTAGGAAGTGCTTCACACGAAGACCAGAGTAGCAGCAAAACCAGGTGTGTATGTTGTAGTTACTTTTGTAGATTTAACAAGATATTGATTAATTCTTTTTCTGTGGCTTTTTTGAGGTCAGAAGCAAAGATATCTGTCCAAGCTAGAGAGAAGATATTTCAGTTTTGAGTTGAGTGGTGAAGAAAGAGTATCAAATTGTTCTGTGGATAGTGAAAGGACAGACTGAACACAGAACTGTGAACAGATTGAAAATGGTATTTGATATTGCCTTCTTGAAAATAGCTGTGTATTGCTAGGGCTAGGACCCCTCAAGCCCAAGTAAAGCTACACAACTACACCAGTTGTCGGGTTGAGGCAATAGCTATGCTAATTGTATGGCTAGGGCAATTCATAACTAAAGCCAAAATGTTTCATTATTTTCATCATACTAAATTTCCATTTGTATTGTCAGGGCTAGGGCTCACACCCCTCAAACCCATTGTACAGACTGGGTCACCAGAACCCTCACATGCCAGGCTGGGTCATAGACCCCTCACACGCAAGTCCACGCTAGGTAATTGGGAAAGATCCCGGGAGACGTTGGCAGACGACCCGAGCTCGGTCCTCAGCAGCAGAAGCAGCAGCAGTAGTGGCTTCTTGGGGAATCCCAAGGGCACTGGCAGCAACAGCCGCCAGCAGCAGTAGTGGCCTCCCCATGGCCCCCGTGGGGTGGAGTGGGCATAGATCAGAGCCACTCATCCTTTTACTTAAGTCTCTAACCCAGGACATCTGGGTGCACATATGCACTTACATTAGACAATAGCCAAGGAACACCTGGGCACATGTGCATATTGACATCAAATGCTCGGCAAGATTTTGAACATCTGAGGGGCCCTGACCATTTTCCCATATTTTCCCTACATCCCCTTGTACAGACTGGGTCACAAACCCTTCACACACAGTTCCATGAGCTAGGTAATAGGAAAAGGTCCTGGGAGCTGTGGGTAAAAAATTAAGAGGCTTTATTCAGAGCTAGGAGCAGCCGCCCTAGCGGCCTCCTGGAGAGTCCCAAGAAGCACTCTGTATCAGAGCCTTTAGTCCTTTATACTTAGGTCCATAACCCAGGACACCTGGGTGCCCATACTCAATTACATTAGATAGTAACCAAGGAACACCTGGGCGCATGTGGATATTTACAGCAAATGCTTGGCAAGATTCTGAACATCTGAGGGGCCCTGACCATTTTCCTATATTTTCCATACATAGCCAAAAGAGTAGATTTTGTGTTCCCACCACAAAAAAATAAGTATGTGAGGTAATGCATATGTTAATTAGTTCAATGTAGCCACTCTACAATGTATACATATTTCAAAACATGATGTTGCACACAATAAATACACACATTTAAATTTTCGTCAATTAAAAAAAAATTGAGTAGGAAAAAAGAGCATTTATCTTGAGGCTTAATACAGTACCTGGCTGCCCTTATGAAGCATGGGAAAGCTCATTATAAACTATAAAACACTATGTGGGGGGGAAAAAATGGTATCTGAGGGCCCAGTTGAAGTTGCAACCTTTGCATTTATAATGGCACCAAACTACTTGGTTACATGACTCTTTTCAGACTAAGACAGAGAAAAGGAAAACTTTATACTAATCTATGGATGAAATTTTCTCAGGGATGTGCAGCAGAGATACAAACGGATATAGAAGTTTGGTCAGGAGACCAGTTGAAGTTTGGGTCCAAGAAAAATAAATAGACCATGAGAAAACTAGAGTAAGGAAAGAAGGACAGAAAGCTAAAGACATAGGGAAAAATGAGAGACATCTAGTGATTTGAAGTTCTTGAGTGATTAAACAATAATTGTATTGAAACAACATACTGTACTGCATAAATATATACAAGTAAATGTGAAAATATTTTGAATAAAATACATAAATATGTTAGTTGTTAAAGTAATAATAATAATTGTATTTAAATACCTGAATGAAAGGTTTGAAAGGTTAAGGCATTGTGTTCAGAGAGTGTGATATATTTTTTTTTTCAGATTTATTCTTTTAATTGAGGTATGGAATTGTGTGTATTTACTGTGCACAATATACGTTTTGAAGTACATATACATGATGGAGTGGTTAAATCTAGCTAATTAACAGATGCAGTACCTCACATACTTATCATTTTTGTGGTGATAACACTTAACATCCACTCTCAGCATTATTCAAGAATGTAATATATCACCATTAACTACAAACAGTGTGGTATATTTGATGTATGATGATATTTGAAATACAGGTACATTTTGGTATCACACCTTTGAAAATTCTAATGGGTGTAGAATATTTTTTAAGTCACATTTAGATGAATATACTTCTGTTTGTTTTGCTTTTTTAGCTATTATACCTTCTGCCACTTAAAAAAATTAATTACATCAAATTTATATCTGCTTTCAGGAAAGTTATTTGTAAGAATTCAAATTTAGAAAAACAAAGTCATCCCATTCTGCTATTCAAAACTGCAAGTCAGTATTGTAAAAATACACATATTAAATTGCTATAAACACAAGAATACAAGAGCATTTAAAGCTAGCAACATCATCACTTTTTCAACTGATTCTAGCAAATTTTAATAGATAAGTACTTTTAGATGGAATAAATCAGATTTGTTTAGAATTGGATTAAGATAGTATTGTTGAGACAGACAAACAGATAGGAAACTCCTGCCTTATTTCATATGCACCAAACATTCTAAGAATATTTTTGCCTCCTCTTTCCAGGCTATTTTAAAGCACCAGGCATAAATTAGGCATTTGTAATTTGTAAGTCAGTGGTTACCAACTGGAAGGATATAAAGTGAGTATCAGAATACTGTATATATCTGAAAAATTTATTTGAATTTTCCATCCTGTACTCTACTCACTTCTATCCTTCATACATCTTTACCTTATAGAGAAAATACCAGAATCGGTAAGTGGTAGGTAAGAAATTGTGTATTTCGAGAAAACATCTTCCGGTGGATTGATGTGCACCTCTGGTTAAGAATCTGTTTTTCTCCAGTTCACAATAACAGAAACCATTATAACCCAGAAGAGGCCCTTCACTCTTATAGCTAGTGATGATAGCCACACTACCAAGAAAACAGTCCTGCAACTTCAGAATTTCCACATGTGGAATAATCTATCCTGGGCTCTGTTCCAAGCAAAATGCTAAAACAGACATTTCTTTTCTAATTTAAGCCATTTGAAAATATTCTAACTAAAACAATTGAAAAAAATCTTATTTACAACATCAACATATTAAATTGTACTTTAGTAAAGTTAACTATTTTTAACTAAATATTTCATAAATCCAGTATTGTTTAAGCCAAATGCTCCCTTACTGAGGGACTGATAAAATTAAGATTGCAGATTAGAATTGTCTCATTAGAAAATAAAAGCCATGTAGCAATATCCTTATATATAGATAATTAGAATATCCTACAAATTTTAAAATATATTACTGATTTTCATTAAAGGACAAAATAAATTACAAACTATATTAAAGATTATTAAAGGCATTTTCCAGATAAGAAAATGAGACAAAATTTCTATAATACTTCTTTAACCTCTAATTGATGGGTAATTATGGTGCAGTCAATGGTTTCTAAGCCCCTATATCTAAGCTGCTCGTGTGCCCATGAAGCCTACAGTCCATGTTGCACTTCAACTTTTAACATTCATTATGGCCATAAATGTGTAATTGATACCACTGAAATGGTGACCATTCTGTCCCTCCAAACTCTTTCCTGTTATAAAACATATAGAAGGATATTATTATAATTTATTAGCAACCATTTTCCACTCTAAAAGTTTAACACCATCTAGAGGAAACTACACATTAAACTAGCACCTGTGAACTCCTTCCACAAGGATAACTAAATTTTCTTTCATTATAATTCCCTTTTTCCACACATAAAATAATGATCAGCAAATTATACCTAGAGAAAACCTTTTTAGCATGTTTTTATAGAGCATTTGCTACCTAAGTATTTAAACTACCAAATTTTATAGGGAGTAATTAAGCCGTTTTCTTTGTCCACTGACATTCTCTATAAAAGTAAAACTTGTAGACTCTTACTTGTGATCAACTTCAATTTTTTTTTTTTTTTTTTTACAAAAAAACCCTCAAGAAGTCTAGGGCAAAGCCAGAGGCAAGATTTTATTTGTTAAGTAAAGAACCCACATGGATAACTATTATCAGAAAGATTAAGAAATCTATTTTAGGAAAATAATTGACTTTTGTGAAGAATACGTGTCAATCAAGCAGGCTACAAGACACAGCCGTTTGCTTTGATGGGTAAAAGATCCCCATTTACTACAGGCACAATCTCTGATGTGTGACATGGGGTTTCTACAGCCTAAGCTTCCAGAGTCAGATTAGGTCCGTGGAGCATTCTCTTTATAAGTGCTAACATGCTAGTAACTTTTTGAAATACAAATTCCCCCCTCTCAGTCTCTAAGACAGTTCTAGACAAGGAAAGAGGATCTCATCTTACCTACTCAGTCATGTATCTCCTTTTCCTTTTAAATGCTTGAGATGAGAGGTGTAGGAGATTAGGCCATGGGGGAACTTTCACACCATTAGTGTGAAATGATCAGTTACTTATTTTAAAGGTTATTGTGTGATTTCAAAATTAATATTTGCTCACAAGTTCTTTCCTCCATGACACTGTAAATAAATAGTTCAGGTCTCTTTCTTTCCCCTCCTTACCTCAGGTGCTTCCATTACAAAATGGGCATTTACTATTGATTTATATCCTGTCCTTGGGAAGCAAGCAATGAGAAATACAACTCAACCTCTTGTACGCCATCTGATATTAATTGACTCATATAGCTGTCAAATAGGGAAGGCTTTAGTTCTGGCCCAATCCAGTTTTATTGTTCTCTGATGTCCTCATCTGGACTGTCCTCTGTGTGCTGGTTTCATCCTCACATTGGTCTCTTTCATAGTAGTAAAGTGGATATAGCTATTTCAGGCTTCCCACACACTAGATTTTCCAGAGGTGAGAAGAGTTCCTTTTTCTGTGGCTTACACTTTAGAACAAAATATTCCTTCCTAGAAGCTCCCAGCAAGACTCCCCTAGAGTCATTGTGTGTGAGCAGGGTCATAAGCCAATTTCTGAACCAATCTCCGTATCAAAGTTATGGGATTAGCTCCGGATCTAGGAGGCTCTGCCTTTAGAGCTGGTAATAGGATCAGGTTCCTGACCAGCTTCCTAAACAAAAATCAAAAAAATATGTATCATTAGAATGGAAAGGGGAAAACACTTTGGATCCCAGATTTTCTCTTTGCTGGAGGTTATCAAAAACTAATTTAAGAGATGCATAGTTTTAATAAATCATCAGAGTATGAGTGATGCATTACAATGTTAATGATTTTACAAAAATAGCTAGGACTTTAAAAAATAATTGTGATTATATTGATTTATAATGAGTTAGAAAATTATTTACACCCGTCACTCATCAAGGAAAAAGTTTTGAGAATTATTACCAAAGCTAAGAACTGCAAAAAACAAAACAAAACAAAATTCCATCACATAAGTTAGAAATAGAAAAACATATCCCAGAATATTAAGTGAGACATTTCCTCAAAACCACATATATTTGGATTATAGAATATAAGAAAAGATAATCAAAAGTGTTCTTCAAACAACAACCAAATGGACAAATAAGTTGAAACAATTTGACTATGTCATGAAATATTTGCAAAGGAAATTCTTCTGAAATATTCTATTACAAGTTCATCCACAATTGCCTCTTCCTTAAGCATGACACTAGTATTGCTTCCTGCTCTGAATGAATTATTCTAAATTACAAACTGTGTTTTGAAAGTTGTATATGTAATAAAATTTTCTGATAAAAGCCTTTGAAAATTGGACTCACTTGAAATTGAGCTGAATTGAATCGACTCAGTTTGGTGATTTTTCTGAAGACCACCATTTCAGTTGCTGCATAACAAATCACACCGAACCTTAATGGCTTAAACAACAGCCATTTATTTTGCTCATAAATCTGCAGTTTGGAGAGGGCTCAGTTGGAATGGCTCATCTCTGCTCCACATGGCATTAGCTGAGGCAGCCTCAAATGGGGACTGGGAGATCCGCTTTCTAGATGGCTCATTCACACAACTGAAAACCACATGGCTCTTGAACTGGAGCAGTGGGCTGGAGTCCTGTGACCTGATTGGGCATCCTTAGAATGTAGTGGCTGGGTTCCGAAAGCGAACCTCCCAAGAAAGCAAAGAAGTTCACGGCAGTTTGTGATCTAGCCTCAAAAGTCAGATAGCATCAATTCTGGCATTCCCAATTCATCATTATAGTCACAAAGGGCCACCCTGATTCACAACACCAAGACCTAATGTAAGAAGTGTCCAGTTCACAATATATGGACAGTATAAGGGATGGGAGATATTGTGGCACCCACATTTGCAAAATACACTCTGACCCAACTGCCACCTATTAATTTATTCTCCCCTCCTCTCTCTTCTCCCTTTCTCTCTCCATCTCTTTCATCTTTACTATGTGATTTTTATAAATCTATCATCTATTTATAGAGGCAAAGTTGGAGACCCATTGGTTGGGAGATGCAAAAGAAAGTGTAACAAGCAATCACTCCCACAATCACTTCCACAAAATCACTCCCACTCACTTTTCCCAATGCATACACATACCCCCAACCTCTCCCTGCCCTTTATAACATAAATGAGTGTTCCTGTGATCATGCCTCTTTCTATAGTTATATGGTTTAGGTTATGTATTATTTCTTCATATCTGTATACAGTCATTCAGATACTATAAAAAGAAATACTTTACAACCTTTGGAAGCAGACAACTGGGCTTTAATCTTGGCTCTGCTATTTATTTACAGCGTGTTTTTAGTAAGTGGGTTAACATCCATTGATATCTGTAAAATAAGATAATGATGTATAGAGCTTCTGTGTGTACTAAATAAACATCATATAGAAAATCCTCAGCATATTATCTAACACATAAGTGCCCAATGAATGGTACCTATGCATTATCACTCATGCATGCATGCATAAAACATATAGGTGCTGAATGATATAGATATAAATGAGGTATTTAATCTGCCTTTATTAACATTGCAATTAACTAGGGGAGATAATCCTATAAACAAAAGCCTTTTTAGACTATTTGTGGGAAATAAATAGATGGGGAGTGCTTTGTGTGAATTGTTTGCCCTTTAGGAACTGGGACTTTGAAACATGCAGAGTCCAAATTTGCAAGGATGTGCTGCATAAATTCCTGAATTGGATCATTGGTAAGTAAGGGGAAGCAGAAGGACTCGTGTCCACACTTTGGTCTCAGACCTATGTAGTCTACTTATTGGAAACACAACATTCTATAAAGGATTTTGATTTAAAGTTTACATGTGTCAAGATACAGCTGCAGTCTCATGATACAAATTGCTGACACTTCACCCTGTCCCTTCAATAAGCTGTTCCAAGGCACTTCTGATTAGTGCAGTGCATGTTACAACCAGTGAGTTCCATGGTCATGGGCCCACTGTGCACTTCCTTTGCCATGTGTGTCTTGACTTGGCATGGGGTTATGTGCGATCTCATATATGTGAATCAACAAACTGTGCACCCTCAGACAGTGAGAAAGACTGAGGGCCTGCAGGAAGGTAAGGAAAGTCCATATCCCGAATATGCATCCATTTCTATCAGAATGAATCACTGCCTCTTCCAGGGTAAAAAGGGGTATATTAACACCAATCTGCTATCAAGTGGCTGTTACGCCTTGAGGTATTATGTCATGCAGGGAATGCAGAGTAGCTCTTTGTTGTGTGCAGGTTTCACGTTTGGAAGCACCTGTAGCTACAGGGTTGAGAGCCCTGGCTGGTGGGCCTACACATAACCTCCACCTATGACCCCGTACATGCCTCTTCTTTCATGTAATTGTAATGAGAGTAATGGAATGGCCAGTGACAGAGGCTGGCCACCATTGTCTGGCCAAGTCATTTGATCGTCCATGGTCGATGCTTTGGTGGGTATCATGAAATATGAAAATTTTTATATTACATGCCAACTCTCATGTCTAAACATATGTCTCTACCCCAGACCTCCTAAGCCCCAATCCTCCCATCTTTCACTCTCCAGGCTTCTGATCAGCTGGCCAAGCTTCCAGCATGGTGATTTGACATAGGTTCTGACATCAGGCCATTTTTCTTTCCACACCAAGTGGAATACCGCTTGAAACTCTTTTCACAGGGAGAATTTTTCCTCACCACTGTCTTTTAAGGCCACCCTGAGGCACACTGGAGTGCCCCTGCCACCCATCTTTAGCCTGCACCTGCATTCTGTACTGACCTGTCTGTGATTAAATCTTCATCTTTCCCTCCTTTGTCAGCTGTGATAAGGGATCCCCCATGCAGCCATAGATTTATTCTGAGGAAGGGGCTCTAGTGTCTCTGTGGTGGATGACATAGGGTCTGGGCTCTCTCTCTCTCTCTCTCTCTCTCTCTGTCTGTCTCTCACACACAATTAATATGATAACCATCTGGACCCCACTTCCTTACTCAACACTACGACATCAACATTAACTTATCTCTGGTTTCTTCCTTTCTCCCAGGCTTACTTTTTCAATTTTTGAGGAGTAATTAAAGAGAAGAGGGGGCAAATACAAAACACTAAATTTGAAAAAAAATACTAGAAGAGAGAACATTTAGGAGCAAAGGATAGGGTGAGATGGGGTAGATGAAGAGGAAGAAATGGGACAGAATCAAAACAGAAAAATGGGATGGACAGAGGAAATACAAGAAGGCAGATAAAGGAGCATCTCTTTTCTCCACTCATATTTCCCTCTCAGCAATAATTTACTAGAGAGTGTGAGGCTAAGAAGTCATGATATCTGACAAGCCTGGGGATTGTTCATTTTTTGAGATCTTTTCCAGCTGAGATATTATTACTCTTATCACTTCTAAATTTGTACACCTCATGGGAGGGATTATTTTGCCTTGTGTGACTAGCTAATACAAAAACATTAATGAAAGAGAGGAGTTTAAAGCAAACCTTCCCTGATTGTCAGTTTGATATTGGCTACCTTTCCCCAGCAATCATGATACTTTTTAAAGCTGTTTGTAACTTGAACTTCCTTTGGGACAAAATTCACTCAAGAGGTAACAACTTGTAGTTCTCAGGCTTAGAGATAAATAGAATTGAAAGATAATACAAATCTTTCCATCAAATTTTTGATGGCCCCTCATACTATATTTGGACAGAGCTAGGTAAAAATACCCCGCTAAAGTAAATTATTTGGGGATATTTTGTAGAATAATGTATTAAAAAGACATTTCTGATCCTTATTCCACACTAATCCATACTATTACAGCTGACTTGCTTCCCACAAAATTTGTTTTTAATTTTTTTCCTTTTATTAGAAAAGTATGTTTTATAATTACAAAAGACCCAGTTGCTAGGTATACCATTCCTTTTTTCTTAATTCCACTACTAATCAGCCAAATGTATTATTAATTAATGATTACATGTGTTTTACCTGACAGATATTGCTAAATCCCATACCATTTGTCACCCCACCCTCCCCATCACATGACTGATCCTTTACTAGGTTATACTCAAGAATAATATTCAATATTCAACTGGTATAGGTTTATTTACAAAAATATTTTTAAAAGATACCACACGTTATTAAGCTTTGTACCAACCAATAAGATATAACACAAATTATTTATTATTAACTTCTAAATTATTTATTGATTCTTTTAAGTTGTTAATGTAATCTTTTGTAGGGCATGGCTGTCACTAGTGAAAGATGAGCCTATCTCAGGTATGGGTTGGTGTAGGTAAACACATTAAATTTTTCCAAAGACTTCTCCATTACATTGATAATGATTAGAAAACAAAATCTCAGTTTCTAGGACAATTCCTTCACTATCCACAAGGTTGTATATTTCTACTATGCTGAATCCTGTCTTAAATTCTGCTGAAATAACATCAATAGCATACAAAATATTTTGTGTAAATATATTTAAAAGTAATTAATATCTCTATTATTTACCAACTCACAAACTTCACATTTAGGAGTGTCATTTTTAATTTGTTTTAATTTGAATGTTTTATGCTTACACTTATTCACAAAATTTTATAGACATTATTTTGTTAGTTTCAGGATTAAATATAATAAAACCCTAAACATTTATTTTAATTTATATGTTTGTTCATCAAGTAATAAATGCATTTTTACATATTAGACAATCTGATAGCTTTTCCTTTCAGATTTTTTTTTATATTTTCCAAGCATAACACATTTCCCCATTTTTATATCTTCCATTTTTATGGTTTTCTTTAATTAGTTGTACATATAGTTTATCACTTATCAGGTCAGATTGATTTTGAATAGTTGAAACATTACTTATTTGTAAATCAAAATAGATAATTGATCTTTGAATAACAGTTGTTTAAACTTAATTTATAAAACATATACTTTCTCCCCAAATTGTTCACTCTAACTTTACATTTTCTATTGACATACAAGGTCAAAACATTTCCAAACTGCTTTTGCATCACTTCATTACATAATTTACTTTGAGGTATAAATAATCTTCAACTTCTATTATTTCAATTCTTGGCTCTTCAGATTTATTATTTAATCTTATTTGTTACTTACCTGAAGTGTTATAGAAAGTATAAAATTTACCAAGACAAGATTTTATGTAATTTGCTTGATTTACATTTTTTATTGAATGATCCATAGTTCATTGAGCATGGTGTGGAAGGTAATGCCAAATGAAAAGATTCAATTTTTTTCTCTGAAATGTTGACTAAAACTAAAAACTCTCTTCTGTCATTATATCAACACCATCTATACAAAATCTAATAAGGTTTTTATATGAATATTTCTTAGTGAAACACTTCCCTTAAGCACCAATAATATAGTGTTATATAATTTGGTTACTGTCTGTTTTAGCTACAGTAGTTTATTAAAAAAATGTGCAGTTTCCACAGATTCGAAAGATTTATTTTCATAATATTTTTAAGAAATGTTTATAATTGTATCCAAATGTTGTCTTTTTTATTCCAGGTTTTAGTTTTTAATATTCTATTAGAATTGTCAAATTTAGAAATAGCACAAGAATGCATGAATAATATTTACAGCAGAATTACAACATTCTATCAGAATAACAAATTCCATCAATTTAGAAGTGGCAGCAATTGACTGTTTTGTGAATAGTAATACAGTAACAATTCTCCTCAAGCATGGCGTTTCTATAGAATGAGCACCGAGACAATAGAATACCCACAGTGATACCACAAATGCTTTTGTGAGTAGCACAGAACACATTCTTTGATCTAAATATGACTTTTATAAGGAGGACCTTTATCATGGTTACTGTAACATCCTACATCTGTTACCTTAAATTGTTGTATTTAAACATTGGCATGGGTTTAGTTCAGCATTTTAACAATTGAGAATACCATGCCAATGGGTACTAACTCTGTTGATAAGTTATTTCCATACAGGAGAGGAGTTTATAAAACTCAGGGATGGTTTGACAATGGGGTTACATTTCCTCTTTTGCTCATTAACTGGTAATCTAAAAGTAAAAAAAAGGAATGTAAATATAGCAGTTTATTTTCTGGCAAAACCAAATTTACTCCTTATTACAATAGCAACATCAAAGTAAACATGTCAAAATTTGCCTGGCATTAAAATGGCTGTGTTGGGCCGGCCCGGTGGCGCACTGGATAAGTGCGCCGCTTGGGAAGCGTGGCGGCGCTCCCGCCCGAGGGTTCGGATCCCACATACAGACCGGTTCCCGCTCACTGGCTGAGCGAGGTGCGGGGGCAACACCGAGGGTTGCAATCCCGTTGCCAGTCCCTGGTCCGGTACGGAGGCAACACTGAGGGTTGTGATCCGTTGCCGGACACGGAAAAAGACAAAAAAAAAAAAAAAAAAAAATGGCTGTGTCAAAATACCATATATTCATAGAAAGTATTTAGAGATAGGATCTAACAGGTAGGTCAGAGCCAAGTAGTATATGTCCTTGGGGGACATTGTAATTAATTCTATAGGATAAAAGTAATTACTGGGGTTTGTCAGGGGAGTACTATGGTAGAAATGGTGTTTTGGGAAGATTAATTTAATCCATAGGAGGATAGTTTAGAGTTTTGAGAGTATAAAGAAAAAGGTCAGTGAATAACTTATTATAATTATCTAGGATTAAAATAAAAAGCCATATAGGGAGAAGACAGTGGAAATGACAGAGCTATTTCAAAGATTTAAAAGACAAGATTATTAAAATTATTATACAGTGGGGATGAAGAATAGGAAGGAATATTAAACTTAAAATTCAGGCCTGTTTTTCTCATATAAAAATAAATTTGAATGTAGTCCACCCAGAGCTCATGTATTTACCTAATGTTACCATCAGGGACCTTGGTTCAATCTGCTTTCCAGACAGTAAGAAGTAGAAAGGGGAAAGGCTTGGAACAAGCAGCATTTATTCCATTTATCAAGAAAGAAAAATAATTACACAAAGTTTTTTTTAGTCTTTCCCTAAGGTCTCATTCATTAGTACTGTATCACAGGGCCATTGATTACTGACCACAATGGGATGCTCCCAGGAGCTCCCTCTCTCCTGGTATCTGTTGGGTGGGGTCATGGCAAGTACTAGCAGAAGACTGAGAGATACTGGAATGCTTATTTCCCTGAGCCTTCTAGGTGGGCCACAGTCTGGTAGTGACTCTCTGCAAAGGTAGGAAGCTCATGTCAGGTGGCCCTCTCCTACAGATTCAGCTTGCACAGGATACGTGGTAACCACTCTCCCTCCCCCTTTTTTTTTGTCTTCCCTTATTGGTTTCCCTTAACCAAGCCCAAATCTTTGTGATGTAGCTCATTTCTTCAATTACTCCTTTTATGTGTGCTACTTTTTTCCTGTTGAAACCCAGACAGCAAATAACTTTGATAAAATTCCCTCTGAATAAAATTGGGGAAAAAGAAATGACTAGATTGAGTAGGAAGTTAGCAAATAAAAATTCACTTGATTAAAACAAAAATGAAAGAAATTCTTGAATTTGCATGAAAAATATGACCCAAGAAAAAATGTATACAGCCAATAAGTTATCCTTATGTGAAGGTAAATGACAGGTTTTATAATGTTAAGAATTTAAATATAAAAGAAATCAGAAAATGTAACGTCCATGTGTTAATCATTTTTTAAAAAACTACTTAAAAGCATAATATTATCAAATGGAAATATTTCATCAAATATAATGAGCTTTGAAGTCAGTTAAAATAGATGTTATTAAAAATAACTACTAAACTGAATAAAATGTCAAAATTAGTCTAAAGAATACTAGTGTTTAAGTAATATTTCAAAATGATAATTGAGATTTTAAATCTGAAATTACAATAAAATGGAAAAATGAGATTACTTCTGTAGAATGTTTCAGAGAGTATTTGCTGTACTGCTTATTCCAAATTGCAGAGACTTAAAGGTTAAAATCTCACTCTTGAATCTAATAACTAACAAATAACAAAGAAGAATAACCTCCAAAAAAAAAGATAACCACAAGTAGAATTTAAAACAAAATGTACATCCTCCAAAACACTGGGGGAAGGGCAGGTAAAGGAATCAAAGTATATATGTCAAAGCATAAAAACAAAGAAAACATAAAGAAAGAAATCGTAGGTGATAATTGAGCCAAATACTCAAGTTATAACAACAGTTGTAAATAGAATAAATCCTCCAAATCAATCAATAAACAAACTAGCAAACAAGAGTCTCTGACTGATGAAGTCAAACAAAAATCCTAGATCATAAAACCTCCAAGAGACGTGCCTTAAATAAAGTGACACTAAATAGTAGAGGCAACATTATAGGCAAATTCTATCAGGCCAATGTACGTACAATTCAAGGCAAAAACCATTAAGTGGTACAAAATTAGTTATTTTTAAATACGTAGAAAGAGACGTTGTAATATAATCAAATTTATACTGAAACTCTTTATGATAAATGAAACTGAAAGAAATGTATAAATCCCAAACAGTTAAAAATAAAATTCCAAAGTTGCAGGAACTAAATTGACCTCTGTTCTGCACACTAATATGAAAAATAGTACGGAAGTCTGAATATTAATTGTAGATAATATGGATTATGCCTGTGATACATAAAGATACATGTGTATGTGTTTGTGGTGTGTGTTAATAAAATGCCTTTTTGAGCTTTTATAACATGAGACTAAAGGGAGATAGATACTTGCACTAAATGGCCTCTAGTTCCCTTAGAGATAAAGATTGAACCAAATTTCTTTTCTGCTGAATTATAAAATGGATGCATCTGTTGGTAAGTTACTCCCTGGATACACAGGGCATTTTTCTCTTTCCTTCTTTTGAACCTGCGTCTTGTCTTTCAAGCCACTAGGGTAACATCTAAAAAATTATCGCTTCAGTGGCTCCTCATAGAATGTACTTTTGAGACTCACTTTCTGTGTTATATTCTGGGCAACTGCCAGAAAATTACAAGACATTTTCCTTGTAGCATTTTGTCATTTTAGCCATCCAGTCTTGGCTGAAAATTCAAAGAGAAGATGAAAAAAAGGTCAAATCTCTTAACATTGAAGAATTTATAACACTGCAAGTAAAAGTTAATTCCCAAAGCTCTCATGTAAAAGCAAGCACAATAGTTACGGTGGTACATAGGTTGATGACTAAATATTTTTTTCTGTTTTGACTTGAGTTTAATTTTCACTGACTAGATTTTGTTGACCTAACATGTCCATTAACAATAGGCATTAGAAAAAATATTAGAAACTCCAATAAAAAACTGCTTTATAAAATGTACATTTTCATTATTTGCAACACTTTTCTCACCTCTGCTTTCTGGGCAGAATTTCCTATTTCTTAGCTTTACAATATAAAGATGAAAATACCATAGAGCCATGTATCTGAGGGTGATGATTACCGTGACCCATTAGAATTATAGACTGTCCTATAAGAAAAAAATATCAAACATTTAAATAGTTAAATTATGTGTGATTATGGCCACTCATTATATGTAACATATTACATTATATAGTTAATCTTCTCCACTGATTTCCCCCCTGCATCTAATTCTAAGATATTAAAAATACATTTTAATATGAGTTTACCAAATTACAGTATATTGCATAACTATTAAGTAAAATGGGGATATTTCTAAAGTATATCTTTTATATAATCAACATTTTATTTAGAGTCTTAATAATATAATCAACAACAAAACCACAAATAACACTTGGGCTTATGCATGTAGGGACTAAATTTAAGTACACCATAAGGCAACTTGTCTTCAAAATAATCTTATAAGATAGGAAATTACCCATTATTAATAAGCACACATGCATAGGTGGAGAAATGCAATACAACAAAATAAAATAAAATAAATGGAAAATTTAACATAAGTCAAGATAATGATTATATCTTCAATAGGTAATATGGATGTGTATTGGAGTAGTGGTATATGGGGCTTCTAATGTGCTACATTATACTATTTCTAATTCTGGACAATGGGTACATATATTCACTATATTATGTTTAATATAAAATATGTATTCATTTTATACAAGTTTCCGTATAAAATACACATCAAATTAAAACAAGCATTTTCCATTAACCATCATTTTCACTTCTGTGTAATATATACAATACACATGAACACATAATTCTTTGTGACATGTTTGTTGCAACATTTCTTGGGGCAGGGGGTTGGGTTAGGAAAGAAACAATCAAACTGGAAATATTTAGCATGCCCAACAACATAGAATGCATGTAAAACAGTATAGTTATACAGGTAAATCCGTACAGATGTTAAATATTGATACAAAGAGCTCTGGTAATAAACTAGATCTTTAACTATTGACATAGATATCTATCAGAAACATAATAGTAACAAAAAAATGTATATACCAATTCATAGTAGTAATTTTCTCTGGAAAGATAAGGAGGAGTTGGAAAACTAAACTGGTGTAATGTTTAAGAAAGACATCATTTTGTAAAATTTTACATATTAAATAATCAGAAAATAATGTAACAGGAAGTTTATTTTTTTATCTTTAGATTGGGAGAATATGGATGTTGGTTTATTTGCTTTCTAATTTTCTATATTTGATTTTTTTAAGAAGTACATTTCTTTCCTTTAATATGTATACTCACAACTTCTTGAGAAATCCCAGTAAAGTTTTTTTATACATATATTTTTAGTTGCTTTTGTTTCTACACTTCTTTTCATTGAATTTAATCCTGTGCTGGAATAGTACTATAGAAAATCCAAACACTTATTTGGGCTGCAAATAAATTAAACAAATGATTTTACTTCTTTCTATATTCCAGGTTGCAAGGATATATGAAGACATCTTTTTCTGGATGAAAGGCAGGCATAAATCATATAAGTAAGTATTAACTGCTGAGAAGGCATGTATGATTTGTTTCAACAGCACAATGGAGAGATGAGATAACTCTATGTAAAGAAAATCAGGAATCAGAAATGTTTCATGAGGAAGATTGTAGTTACCCCAGGACTTGGAGAATGATAAGGAAATCTCCAGGTGGTAAATAAAAGAGGGGAAAGAGCGCTCTTTCAACTCCTTTTAAGAAGACATTCAAGAAGAAACAATGAACAAGCAAGCAACCTGGAAATCCCAAGTACAACTTAATGGTAGAACTAGGTAAATTAGGTACTTAGGAATTGACTATTTTGTTTTATGTAGCCTACAGTTTAAATTCAATTCTCTCTCTCTCTCTCTCTCTCTCTCTCTCTCTCTCTCCCTCCCCCCCCTCCACACACGCACACAAACACACATACAGAGGTAGTGTAATTTTGACAGCAGAAGGGATGAAATAGGGACATTAATGGCTACCGAATTCATATGGAAGGGCTTAAAATATGCAGGTTGGCTGGAAAGAGGTGCTAGGTTGTGTTTGCAGTGTTTCATGTGTCAACAAACAAGCTTTTAAAAAAATCTTGGTGTGTCTTGAGGTAGGGGTGGGGTGCTAGGGAAACATTTTTGGCTTGCTAATCTAATATCCTTTTTCAGTCTTTTTTCCCTTCCCCCCCCCAAAGGGATAAAAATGTTAAATTCTCACATGTCCACACTCTCTCATAACTGAGGGTCGTCACATGTTATAGTTCTACCCAACGAGACATAATAAGAATTCTATGAGATTTTCCTGGGGAAGATTCTCTCTTCCTGGTAGAGATTGAAGCATCTGTTGCCCTCACTTCCTCTCTCTCTTCTGTCTTGAAGGTGGATGTAATGTCTTGATATTGGCAGTCATTTTGCTACCATAAGAATGTCAGAGCTTCTACCTCTGACATCACTGAACCAATGAACCAATAAAAGCACCTTCCTTCCTCAAGACTTTCTATTATCTCGGAAAAAATATAATCACATTTGTTAAATTCACTGCTTGGGATTTCTATTACTTGAAGCTGGAAGCATTCCTAATTCCTAAAACTCATTCCTAGCTAAGAGACAGCCTATTTACCTTTTAATTTTTTTTACGGCCTCAAAAGTGAAAAGATTTGTTATCTCCATTTTAGGATAATGAAATAACATTCATAAAAGTTAGGTGACTAGATCAACATTACACAGCTAGGGCCGGCCCGGTGGCGCACTTGATAGTGCGCCGCTTGAGAAGCGCGGCGCTCCCGCCCGAGGGTTCGGATCCCACATACAGACCGGTTCCCGCTCACTGGCTGAGCGAGGCGTGGGAGCAACACCGAGGGTTGCAATCCCGTTGCCGGTCCCCGGTCCGGTACGGGGGCAACACTGAGGGTTGCGATCCGTTGCCGGACACAGAAAAAAGACAAAAAAAAAAAAAACATTACACAGCTAAATGTGTAGAAAGCCCCATATCTGGCTCTCTGGCTCAAAATTTCTCTCTCTCTCTCTCTCTCTCTCTGTGTCTCTCTCTCTCTCCCTCTCCCCCATATCAATAAACTGGCCCCAAACTATTATTAATAGGAACTCAAAATCTCTAGACCTTATGCAAATGCACAGATATATATCCCTTCAATTCTATATATTTAATTGTCTTATATTCTCAAGATTATATCTTAACAAAAACTCTAATCTTTCATCTTTAATAAATTGTTACTACTACACTAAATTTTATCTCAGTTGCTGAGCCACCAATATGCAAAAATTTAGAGTTAATTTAGACAAAGGATAGTTGAAATCTCAAAAGAAATTTCAGAGGTTGCTTGAGATAAGTTAAAGAGAATTTCAATATATTTATTTCATTATAACAAAGGTTATCACATTAATTTATGGTTACATACTGGATAATTGATGATGTATGTGACTGCCCACATCAAAGAATATTCTTAATTATAAACAAACAAATTCCATTATCTGAGGCTTAAACTTCTTCAGAATGTGATACAAAGCAATCCTTTACCAGTCAAGATTTAATTTATCGCCATCAGTAAAGAAACACCGTGCTAGTGAAAAATATAAAAAAGGATTTTTAAAAACTATATAAATTTAACATCTAAGACAGAATTTTAACATAAGCAAATGGTGATTATACTGGTGATTTAAAGTCCTCGTTGCAGATCTCTTCATCAAAAATCAACATTGCTTGACCTAGATTAAATTATTACTGTGGTTCTCATTTTTCCCTTCAAAACGTCACCCCAAACATTAGAGGAAAGCAGAGGAACATGTATGGAGAACACAGGGTGTCCTTCCTGCATGAGCTCCATGTGCTCTGATTTCACTGCTGTGTGGTCCAAGATGGTGCTCCTTTATTGATAAAAGATTTTGGAGGACCAAAGGAAACCACAACTAATAAGTAGATTAGGTTGGGAAGAGTGAACTGTAGATTCCTCTAAAGCACTTTTTTTACAGACAGTTGGGATGAGAGAAGTTATTTTCTGTGTGTCAGTCAAAACCATACTATTACATGACCATCATTATCCTAGATGAAAATTACCATGTTTTGAAGACCTTCCTTGAGAAGGAAAAAAGCTAAAACAAAACACACATACACACACACACACACACTTTTTAAAAATACAAATGCATTATAATATCTAAATATGCTACATGTTGTATTTAAGAACTAGAATACCACCTACGCTGCATTTTTAGAAGTTCTAAAAAGGGGAGAAAATAAGATGGAAGAGGAAGAGAGAGAGCGAGTGAGAGAGAGAAAAAGCGAATGGGTTTTTTGGATATTAGAAAGTGACTTGGTTCTAGAATAATTACTAAATCACTAAATCTTGAAAAGTTGCAAGTATTCTGGACTTGATAGTAATATTATTAAACCTAATTTAACAAGTTTTATATTTTAATTTTCTAAGTAATTTAAACTGATCATACTCCATAATTTATTTAAATATGTGTGCAGGGAACCTGCCATTTTTTACAAGAGGACTGGTATAAACAAAATTATTTTTAAAATAGGAATACAATGGCAATTGCTTACTGAACTACACAGAAAGTGAATGCATATATTAAAAATAATAATTTCTTTATGAACTTAATTAAAATAAATTGTAAAAGTACACATTTTCACATATGGAAATACATTATTTAATGTGTCCTTGTATCAGCCATCCTTAGGATAAAACTGCATAGTAGACATCAGTATTCTCATTTTACAGATGAGGAAACTATGGCTCAGAATGGTTAAGTAATTTGCCCCAAGTAACACTACAAATAAACCGAGTATTAAAGTTTAGGATTGCCTGACTCCTAGGATCCAACTCTTTTCCTCTACAGAGTGCTGCTCAAATATGACCTACACTGACATGAACTGCATAGCTTGTCCATGTTAATCACAGCCTTTCTACTCTAGTAGTCATTACGGTATTGTAACTCCCATTTTATCCACGTGACTTTGCACCAAACTATGAATCCACTGTCTTCTCTAAAATCTGTGCCTTGTATACAGAGTTTCAATAAATATTGCAATGATGGTTGTTAAAAGAATGAAGCCTCATGTTGCAGTGGATAGGAACTTGACATTGGTACAAGATGGACTTCGGCTTCCACCTGCCACTCATTGGCTTTATGACTTGGTATAAGTTATTTACATTTTCTGAGGCGCTCCCAGAATTTTTGAAAACAGATTACCTCACTGAACTTATGAAGCTTAAATCATCTAAGTAAAACACCATGCACATAAATGTGCCATGAGCATGACTTTAGTGCTGTAAGAACTGTAGAGCCAGAAAAAGATCTGAGATATGCATAAACATTTACGTTAAATGAAAATATAGTTGAGAATTTTTGTCTGGCTAGATCCAAATAATGTTATATTAATGTACAATTTGATTATAATAAAGAGATTAGGGAAGCAAGTTAGCTGCAACTTACGTGCATGTGTGTGTGTGCGCACGTGTGGGTGTGTGTTTCTGTGTGTGGTGGAGGTGGGAGGGATGTAGAAATTCTCCAACTCATACAGAGAAAATAATTGGATAAAAGTATAATTTGAATCTGTAAGATGGCTTATGGAAGAAATATTTATGGAAATTATAGTATATTTTATATATCTTATAAATATATAATGCTATCTTATAGTCTACTTTTCACACTTACTTATTAGATAGCACAGTTTATCTATGATGTAAATCAAATCACCCTGGACATAAATTGCTCTCAAGTTCAACATTCTGGCTTCAAGTTTCTCAAATAACAGTCTTCAAATGCTAGAGATGATTTCAACCCTGGAAAGGTTTGGAATCAAATATAAAGATAATAAAAGTGAATAAACTCATTGATTTAATTATTTGATGATAATGTTAGGGACATGGTTTTAATCACTGGAACAACCTGCATATATTTGGTATTGGAAGGCCTATAGTGTTTAATAAAAGTTATTATTTTAAAGAGATTCTGAGAGATTCCCCTTGAGATTTCTATTTTAAAAATGTCCAGGTAAGTAAGTGGTCTAAAGTTGTGATAGCAAGTTGAATGATACCACAGCAACTTGACCATGTCCTATAGAATATTAAAATGGTTAAATGAACTTTAGACTCTCTATATTTAATTGTTTTATTGTTAAATTTACATGAATTTTTAAATTTTGGAAAAGTTTTGGTTTTTGTGTTGAGTATTCAAAATATTTACAAATAAAATTAAATATATTATATTTGAAAATAGTAATTATATTTTTCAGACACTATAAATTCTAAGTTATAAATGAAATAGACTGACGACATTTTTTAGTTGTATTTAAAGCTCAGCTGAAGCACTTTTTTAGGATGTGTTGCTTTTACAAAACAATGGTAACTTAGCCCTCAACTGCAGATAGTCTTTTTCTATACATAAAAGTTTCTTCAGAGAGGAAAAAAAAATTACCCCACTGGTAAAAAACCTATTAAATAAATATTGGTTTTCTTTCATTTCTGTGTTGTACCGTACTATCAAGATTTGACTGCCTCATATAAAATTGCTTCATATCATTTTGTAACTAGATACATAAATGATCAATAACTACAAAAACCCATGAACAGTAAAAATAAAAATTATAAAATTAATTGTTGAGAGGGAAAGGGGTGTGTCTATGATTATGCTTGTTGCTCCAATATCTAATTGAATTAATTCATATATGATGACACTAAAAATTCTTTTCTTTCCTGACACACAGTGTGACATAGTATTTCTGAGGTTGGCTGATTTTTGTCTTCTATTTGGCATGCATAAAAGACAAATTTTGAGCTTTCTGGCACACAAGGGAGAAAAGAGATGGGAAGAAGTTTTCTGTAAAGAGACAGCAGGCTGGGGCCAAAAAAAGAGTCCCATATTCAATTTTTAATTATTACCTGCACCATGCTAAAAATCCCCTGGAATACACCAAAAGCTTAGGAAAAGATTCTATCACATCATGATCTTTTATTAATGGTTCATTAAAGAATTGAGAGAAGATTTTTGTCCAAATTTGGGACAAATCATACAGAGAGAAAATATCAGGCTGCAAACGTACAGATAAGATTAGCAATGGTGATAAACAGAAGGCAGGAGAAGGGACAAATCGCAACCCTCAAAACAGGTAAGAACCCCAGTGGAATCCTGTGAGAATTTTGAGAAATTCACCAAAATTTCTGACATTACAGGTGTTACATGGCATCAGAAGTGAAACTATGCGGGCCGGCCCGGTGGCGCACTGGATAGTGCGCCGCTTGGGAAGCGCGGCGGCGCTCCCGCCCGAGGGTTCGGATCCCACATACAGACCGGTTCCCGCTCACTGGCTGAGCGCGGCGCGGGCGCAACGCCGAGGGATGCAAGCCCCAGGGG
>NW_007728063.1:258243-266967 GCF_000696425.1 Galeopterus variegatus | reverse complement strand
AGAGTGCGGTGCCCGCTGCCGGGCTGAGCGAGGGGGGGGAGCAACGCCGAGGGTTGCAATCCCGTTGCCGGTCCCCGGTCCGGTATGGGGGCAACACTGAGGGTTGCGATCCGTTGCCGGACACGGAAAAAGACAGAAAGACAAAAAAAAAAAAGAAGAAGAAGAAGTGAAACTATGCATTTGTGCTTAAAAAATGAATAACCCCGGAAAGGTGGATATCATAAAGAACATTTTACTATAGGAGTATCTTCCTGTAAGTCCAAATATCTCGCTTTAAAATTGAAATGTTTAAATCTCATGAATATATATATTGAAGATGGTTTTGGCATATTAGACACATAGCCAGGATTAAGAATCAGAATTCTGAGCTGACGTCCTGGATTTTTCTAATTCTATGACCTAGAACAAGTCTCTGAGCCTCCATTTCTTGAACATTTATTATAATAGCTTACAACATGCCAGTTGCTGTTCTAAAAGCTTTACATATTAAATGAAACTCTTCTTTACAACAACCCTATGGTAGGTTCTGCTATTATAATCCTTTTATATCTTGAAGAGACTGAGGCGCAGAAATAAGTAACTGGCCTGAACTCATGCATGCCTAGTTCATTGTAGAGGCAGGATTTGAACCGAGGAAGTTTGGCTCCAACCAAATGAAAATGATTTCCTGTTTACCTTGTTGTAAGGATTAATTTATTTTTTACCTCAATAAACTCTTGCTGAACTCCCCAGGTTTGCATGGTGTTATAATTCACAATGTTTAGCACAGTCCCATCCCTGATTTCAAAGAACACACACCATTCTAAAGAAAACAGATCATCTACCACACACTTTATATATACATACCATGTTTTATTGGAAATATACTTAGCAATTTATATACCTGGGGTAAAGAAAAGTGAGTATTATTAACATATTTATAAATAATTAGATAATACTATTTGTTTCTCTTAAGCATTTTGCATAGTTTAGACCAAGACTCTATTTATTAATCCTAAAAAATATGTAAGGATGCTTGTATCTAAATAAATAGTTTAAAACTAAAATTTGACTAAATGGTGGAGTGGATTATTTGGAAAATTATTTCTTACACTTCAATTTATTGTTATATGCCCTGTGTACTTTCTAACATATTTTGAGAGTTAAAATGCAACACAACATCACCAAGTTTTATAACCTATTTTAATACATTTCTAACAATGTGTATTTATATTTAAACATAAATGCTTGTCTGTCTTCATCCACAACTGGTTTTGGTATTTTGAGTGAATTGGCTGATTTGTATTTTTATTGAAATGACCAGTCTGTTGGGCAGCAGAGCTTTTGCTGCTGTGATTTCCATGAGGAGGAGTTTCCACTTTGCTCTGGCCACTTGCTCTACTCTTGCTTCTCCCCACAGATGCAAAGTGACATACTGATAAATATGAGAGGGAAACTGGCACACAGTCTACACCCTAGCCCTGCTGTCTCTTGGAATCATCCTGCCCCCAAGAGTAACTATTCTAATCTATTCCTCCAGACCAAGAGTACTGTCAAGGCAGATTGCCAAGTGAGGTTTTGAACACCATTTGGAAATTTTGCCTAAATCTGGTCATAAGTTTTAGGTAGTCCATCTTAGCCACATCCTCAAACCTAGTCTTTCACACTAATAAAGCTAATATTTCAATCCTATTCCTCTGTTTTCTCTCTTAATTAGATCAGAACTTAAGCAGGGAAGCAGAAGTACAATATTACCCTCCTTAAAACTTTAACATAATCTAGTCGATAAAGTTGCATCCATGTAGATTAAACCTCAAAGTGTTAACTACACTCATATATACATATATACTTATGTATATTGCCATATACGTATATGTATGTATGTAAAATATGAAATGGTAATGTGGAATATCAACAAACGTTCAAAAACCTTTACCGAGCCACAAATTGTGCTACCTATCAGAACAAAATGATGAGTATTAAAGAGTCTCTGCCATCAAGGATCAGCAATGACAATAATTATGTAATGGTATTACACACAAGATGAAATACATGGTGATAGAGAGGATAATGTCTCCCTAAAATATCTGTGTCCTAACCCCAGAACCTGTGAACATGTCAGGTTACATGGCAAAGCAGAATTAAGGTTACAGATAAAATTACGGTTGCTAATCAGCTGACCTTGACATGAGAGATTATCTTGGATTATCTTGGTGGGCTAAATGTAATCCCAAGTACCCTTAAAAGTAGAAGACAGGAACAAGGGGAAACAGAAAGGTAGCAATGTGCAAAGGACCTGATCCGATGTGGATGTCTTTGAAGATGAAAAAATGGGCACAGGAGCAAAAGTGTGGGCAGCCTTCAGAAGCTGAAAGAGAAGGAATCTGACTATCCTTTAGAAACTCCAGAAAGAAACACAGACCTACCAACACCTTTATTTTAGTCCAGTGAGATCCATTTCAAACTTCTGATCTCCATAATTATTAAGTTTGTTTGGGCTGGCCCGGTGGCGCACTCGGTAGAGTGCGGCACTTGGGAGCGTGGCGGCGCTCCCGCCGAGGGTTCGGATCCCAAATAGAGACCGGTCCGCTCCCTGGTTGAGCGCGGTGCGGGCGCGACACCGAGGGTTGCGATCCCGTTGCCGGTCACGGTACGGGCGCGACACCGAGGGTTGCGTGAGCGCGGTGCGGGCGCGACACCGAGGGTTGCGATCCCGTTGCCGGTCACGGTACGGGCGCGACACTGAGGGTTGCGATCCTGTTACCGGTCACGAAAAAAGACAAATAAAATAAAATAAAATAAAATAAGTTTGTTTTTTGAGCTACTAATAGTAATTTTTCACAGCCACAATAATAACCTTATACAAACATATGTGATCAAAATTCTATGAAAGCACATAAGGGAGAGTTCTGTTTTAATGTTGAGTGGATACCAGCCAGAATTAAAAGTCATTCATGAGTAGAAATTTTCTATCATATTTAGGTATTTATTAATATTTCCACAGTTATAACCCTCATTGTGCATTATATATTAAAGGATTTAAATTTCAAGTGGCAACAATTTACATATGGGTAATTTGTACAACTCACGTATCCTCTGGTCTTCTGCGTGCATGATGTTATAAATAAAATACATGGACATAAAAGCAATTTGGGCATACTTTAAAAAATGTTTAAATAAACATTATGATTTAGCAAACTCTGCCATGAAGTGTCAAAAGCAGCAGGAAACATGAAAACTTCTTAAATGCCAGATGTGAAGCAATTTCTCCTAGCGTAAAGTCAAAATGCATTAGTGACTCAGTTCTGTGACAGCTAGCGCCCTGGAGATTATCTCTTTAAAGTGCAGAGACAGACTGAGGAAATTAATGATATGTTTGTATGAGATTCAACCTAAATGTTTGCATATAAAACGCTGTAAAATGTTTCCTAGCAGACAGTCACATTTTTAAATTCGGTAAGGTAATATAGTAAGGAATGCTGATTTTACTTTGAATCTTCCATTTAGCATTGCTGAATCTGCTCAAGGCACCAAACACATTTTTGCCCTGTACCAAGAGTTTTGCCAAATGGATAAGTGGTAAGTGTGAGCAAAAATTCTGCCTGAGTTTTACATACTAAACTGTGGGCCAGCATAAGGCAGTACCTGCTCCACATGGAGAAATAGTGTCTGGTTGTCATGTTGTGCACCTGCAGGGTTTTATCCATCCACAGAGGACACTTTTTCCTAGTTTGTACAAAGGTTTCCTATGAACTGGTGACAAATCTGCATATGACAGTAGACACCATTACTCAAAATTTAAAATTGAACATAATATTTTTTAGCTAAAGTGGTGGTTAAATACAATAATAAGTTCACAATCACTCTTTTGCACCATTTAAAATGGATATACTAATGGTGATTGCATTTCAAATGTATGGATAAAGTAGAAATTTGCCTGAAATGTGTGCATACATACTATCTTATTTTGCTCACACAAGTTCACAGGCCAGACTAACATGAGTAAATGTCCACCAATGTTCAAGATTTGCAATTTCTATCATAGTACAATTTCAGAATTTTTTAAATGTTTCTATATTTTCTGTAGTTATTGAATATGAGCTGTTCCAATCCTTTCTTGGTAAGCTATGAAGAGGAAACTAGGTGGCTAAAAGTTGCTCAGTATCAAGTGCTAAAAAGAAAATACTTCTGTATATTTAAATGCTGATGAAAAAATGTTAAAATGATTACAAGACAGGTATTTTAGTGTCACAGGAAAATGTTCATTATATGTTAAGTGAAACAAATAGCTAAAAAAAGGTTATATTTTATATTAAAATATTGTTTTGTTGGAAGGTATGTTTATTCACACAGAGATAAAATCCTGGAAGTACACATGCCAAGATGTTAACATTTATCTTCATTTCAGTAACAATATTTTTTATAATTATTCATTTGTCTGCTTGTGTGTGTGTGTGTGTGTGTGTATTTGACAGCTCGCTGACACCATTTGAGTAGATATATTTTTTATTTTTTTGACCATGTGTAAAATTTAAATTTATTTTTTAATTTGTTAAAAAAAGAAAACACTTTCTTAAGACAGTCTTTGCTACTAGGGAAGAAGGAAAAATAAGACAATAACATGTGCATATGCCATCACCCTCATTCAGCTCAGCACCATTTCTTGCCAGTAATTCTCCACCGGATACTGACATGATTTATCAATCCAAAATCTCTAGATTAGTCAGCGTTATCCAAAAAACAGAACCAAGAGTATTTCTCTCTCTCTCTCTCTGTGTGTGTGTGTGTGTATTACAAGGAGGCTGAGAAGTCTCAACATCTGCAGTCGGCAAGCTGGAGACCAGGCAAACTGATGATGGTATAGTTTCAGTCAAAGTACAAAGACCTGAGAACCAGTAGAACCAAAGGTGTAAATTTGAGTCCAAAAGCTGGCAGGCTTGAAACACAAGAAGAACTGATGCTTCAGTTCATGTCCAAAGGCAACAAAAGATCGCTGTCCCAGCTCAAAGCAGTCAAGCAGGAGGTTTCTTCTTTCTCAGGCTTTTTGTTCTATCCAGTCTTCAACTGACTAGATGAGGGCCACTCACATTATGAAGGGCAATCTGCTTCATTCCATTTACGAATTCAAATATTAATTTTACCCAGAAACACCCTCATAAACACACCCAGAATAATGTTTGACAAAATATCTGGACACTGTGTGACCCAGTCAAGTTGACACATAAAATTAATCATGATACTCTCCTTGTTTTTATACATGCTACTGCTACACTTACTCATTTAATTTATATCTGGCAATGCCTTTTCCCTGATTAAAAACCTTAAATAATTCTCATTTTATGTAGAATAAAAACCAAACTCCATTAAATGGCAGAGGTATGGCAATTTGTTCCTAAAAACCCATCATCCAATACATGCCTACACTCAAGCTACATCTTTAAGTGCTCGTTCTTAAAACAGTAAGATTTTTACTTTTTTTTTCTTTTTTTGGTGTGTGTCTGTAACAAGCACTGTTTTCTGTGTTAGAAAGAATCCTCCTCACTTTGTCTACCAGAAAAATAACTTACTCATGTTTTAGATCTAGTTCCAAATATAAGTATTTTTAAAGAAATCTATGATTAGTCATTGTAATTCATCTCCCCCTTGTGTTCCCATAGCCGTTGTTCATATGACCATCATAAGATATCATGATACATTATGAGATACTTTATTATCATAGGATATCTTTTAATTAAAAATTAAATTACCTTCAATCAAAATATGACATACACCTCAATTTGTAGCATACTGTTGTCTTTGGTACACACAGGGCCTCTTGTTTCCTTCCTTCCTTCCTTCCTTCCTTCCTTCCTTCCTTCCTTCCTTCCTTCCTTCCTTCCTTCCCTTCCCTTCCCTTCTTCCTTCCTTCCCTCCCTTCCCTTCCTTCCTTCCTTCCTTCCTTATTTCTTTTCTTCCTTCCTTCCTTCCTTCACTTCCTCCCTCTCTCCTACCTGTCTTCCTTCCTTATCTTCTTCTATCCTTCCTCTTTCCTTCCTTTCTCCTAGAATTGCACTTCTACAGTACATCATGTAATGTCAGAGTTACATCAAATAATCTGGTGTTAAAGTTAGCCTGTAGAAGTTACATTCTTGACTGAGAGCTAGAGCTCTGTCCTATACCCAAACTTCCAAGTCAGTAATTGCTGCCTTGCCCTAGATCATAATTGCTGCTTTGCCCAAGATTTAGGGATTTCTTTGTCCGCCATTGAGAAAATTCATTTCATGCTAGGAATGCATAAGCTGCTTTGGAACACTTCTCACAGTTCTGCAACAGGAGAGGCTGCTCTTACTGTGTTTCTCATTCAGTTTTGGGTATGTAACTCTAGACCCATTGGGTTGTGCCAGATGTCAAGAAGCATGTTGTTTCAAGATGCAACACTAGATGGAGCAAAGAGATCGATTTTTAAATTTAAGTCCCAAAATTCTAAATACTGGCAAAGTAAAATTTCATTTCAAAATTAGGCTAGTAAATAAGCTAATCAGAGATTAGAATAATTAGACACTTGAGTTTTCTCTTTGTTCCTCCCCTTCCCCCTCTTTGTCCTTTCATTTTCCTCATTTGGTCCTGCAGCGTGTCTTGAGATTTGGCTCTCTTGCAAGGGGAGAAATGGCAGAGGGTTTTCCTGCTGGTCGAATGGACGTCGGTAAAGGAGCCACAGGGCTGATTCTCTTNCTTCCTTCCTTCCTTCCTTCCTTCCTTCCTTCCCTTCCCTTCCCTTCCCTTCCCTCCCTCCCTTCCTTCCTTCTATTCCCTTTTATCCCATTCCCGTTATTCACTACATAAGCAACACAGGCAACCACTCCAAAGTGTTTAATGTATATTCTTTTGTTAGTATGTGTGGTGGTTTTAAAATATGTACATTATCTCTTTGACACTCCTCTCTTCAAAAGGTGGAGCCTAATCCCCCCCGCTCTCCCTTGAGTGTGGGCTGGACTTAGTGACTTGCTTCTAACAAATAGAATGTGGCAGAAGTGTCAGCGTGTAACTAGGTTATAAAAGACATTGTAGCTTCCTCCTTGCTCTCTTGCATTACTCACTTTTGGGGAAGGCAGCTGCTGTCATGAAGACACTCAAGTAGCCCAGTGGAGAAGCCTCCCTGGCAAGGAACTGAGGCCTCCCATTGACAGCCAACACTACCTTGCCACCCATGTGAATAAGCCATCTCGGAAACAGAGCCTCCAGCTCCAGTTGAGACTTTGGATGACTGCAGCGTTGGCTGACACTGAGTGCAACCTATGCGAGTCCTGAGCCAGGATCACCCAGCTAATATGCTCTCACCCCTAGAATTCCTGACCCACAGAAGCCATGTGAGATGTGAATAATAAATGTTTATTGTTGTTTAAAAAAAAAATATCTCAAGATAACTGGAACCATATAGCATTCACCTTTTTTAATTCAGTGGATCTCATCACGTCTTGAAAATAGTATGCCCAGGAAAAATTTTAAGAATGAAAGAGAAATAAAGACTATGAGAAACATAAAACTGAAAAGAATTCATTTCCAACCTATCTACAGTGCAGACATGATAAAGGAAGAAATAAAATTCATAATGTTTTTTTAAAAAGAAGTAAAGTTAACTATTTACAGATTACGTAATTAGCTATGTAGAAAATCCCACAAAATCAACCAAAAAGCTATTATAACTAATAAATAAGTTAGGCAAGATCATGGGACACAAGGTCAACACAAAAATTAAGCCCCACTTCTATATAATATGAAAAAAATTCAAATTTTATATTAAAGTCAGTACCATTTACAATATCACCAAAAACCTTTAAATTCTTAGGTATAAATCTAAAATATATGTATACATGACTATGTTTAGAATCTGAATGCTGAAAACTATAAAACACTAATGAAGGATATCAAAAAATACCTAAGTAAGTGGAGAAATATACCACGGTCATGGATTACTTAAATATGTGTATATATACACACATACATACACATATGAAGGTCTTCAAAAAGTTCATGGAAATTTGTATTATAAAAAAATTATGCATGAATTGGAAAAAATTTTTCCACCAAAATAAACACATACTAATTTGCTATAACATGTCTGAACAGGATCTAGTTTGAGGCACTAAGAAGGATAAGACATCAGTTTGAAAAGAGCTCCTACTGGAGCAACATGAATTCTGCTAAAATTGAAGTAAGAACAGACATCAAATATATGATGAAGCTTAGGTGAAAGAATGGTGAAATCATTGATGGTTTTCAAAATGTTTATGCAGACAGTGCCCCCAAAGAAATCAACAAATGGATAACCCTAGCTCGTTTTAAGAAGGGATGAGATGAACTTTAAGATTAAGCCCATAGCAACAGACCATCCACATCAATTTGCAAGGAAAAAAATTAAGGTTGTTCATAATCTAATTGAAGAGGACCAACGATTAACAGCAGAAACAATAGCCAGCACCATAGGCATCTCAACTTGTTCAGCTTACACAATTCTACTCAAAACTTAAAGTTGAGGGCCGGCCCGGTGGCGCACTGCTATAGTGCGCCGCTTGGGAGCGTGGTGGCGCTCCCGCCGAGGGTTTGGATCCCACATACAGACCGGTTACCGCTCACTGGCTGAGTGAGGCGCGGGAGCAACACCAAGGGTTGCGATCCCGTTGCCGGTCCCGGTCCGGTACGGGGGCCACACTGAGGGTTGCGATCCATTGCCGGACACGGAAAAAGACAAAAAAAAAAAAAAAAAAA
>NW_007728063.1:215428-257243 GCF_000696425.1 Galeopterus variegatus | reverse complement strand
AAAAAAAAAAAAAAAAAAAAAAAAAAAAAAAAAACTTAAAGTTGAGCAAATTTTCAGTTCAGTTGGTGCCAAAAATATTGCACCTAGATCATCTGCAGACAAGAGCAGAGCTTTCAACGGGAATTTTAAACAAGCGGGATCAAGATTTTGAAACATTTCTTCGAAGAATTGTAACAGGAAATAAAACATGGCTTTACCAGTATGATTCTGAAGATAAAGCACAATCAAAGCCATGGCTACCGAGAGATGGAAGTGGTTCAGTCAAAGCAAAAGCAGACCTGTCAAGAACAAAGCTCACAGCAACAGTTTTTGAAATGCTCAAAGCATTTATGCTTGTTGATTTTCTAGAGGAGAAATTCTCTAGAGAGAATTTTGATGGTAAATCATTAGGCATCAAACTTACAGTCCCGATTTGGCTGCTTCTGACTTCTTTTTGCTTTCTTGTCTTAAAAAATCTTTACATGACAACCATTTGTCTTAATAGTAAATTAATGGACATAGTTAAATTCCCAGGACACTCAGTTCTTCAGGGACAAACTAAATGGCTGGTATCGCTACTTACAAGAGTCTTTAACTTGATGGGACTTATGTTGAGAAATAAAGTTTATATTTTTTATTTTTACCTTTTAATTCTATTTTTAAACAAATTTTGCAGTCCCCTTGTGTGTTTATATATATATACACACACATACATATATGTATGATATTTCTCCCCAAATTGATCTGAAAATATAATTCAATCTTAACCAAATTACAACAGAATATTTGTATAGAAATTCACAAGAAAATTTAAAATTTATTTGAAAAGGTAAAGAAACAAACAATTTTGAAAAATAACAAATTTGAATGATTTTAAGACTAACTCTAAGGCTACAATAATACAGACAGTATTGTACCAGTGAAAGTTGAAATATAAAGCAATGTAACAAAATGGAGAATGCAGAAATAGACGCACATGTATATGATGAATTGTTTTTGACAAAGTGCAAAGTCAATTTAATGGAGAAAAGGTAATCTTCAAAATATAATATTGCAACAATTGGACACTGATATATAAATATATATATATACATATATACCTCAACCCAAACCTCACACCATATACAAAACAATACAAAATAGAAAATATACCCAAATGTAAAACCTTAAACTACAAAACTTCTATAAGAAAACATATGAGAAAATATTTGTGTCCTTGTGTTAGGCAAAGATTTCCTAGATACAAGATCAAAGGCAGAATCCATTAGACAAAAATAAATAAATACCTGGACATTAAAGTAAGAACATCTCCTCTTTGAAAGATATAGATATGTGAATAAAAACTGAAGCCATAGACTGGGACACAATATCTTCAAAACACATATTTGAGTAGGGAATTATATCCAGAATACTTAAAGAACTGTCAAAACTAAAAATAAGAAATTAAACAACCCAATTAAAAATTGGCAAATATTTCAAACAGAATTAACCAAAGAAGATATAAGAATGGCAAATAATCACATGAACACATGCTCAAGATAATTAGTCATTAGGAAAATGCAAATGAAATCCTCAATGTGATTCCACTATACAGCTATTAGAATGACAAAAACTAAAAACAAAATTGGCAATACCACGTGTAGAAAAGGACACAGAGCAATTGGAGCTCTCATGTATTGGTAGTGGGAAAACAAAACTGAATATCCAACTCGGAAAATATTTTGACAGTTTCTTAAATATATATTTACCATACAACCAATAAATCTCAGTCATAGTTATTCACACAAGAAAAATAAAAATCTTATTCACACAAATCCTATGGATGAAGGTTTACAGCCTCTTTATTCACAATCATCAAACTCAAAACAATCCAATGTCCTCCAACTGATAAGAGGATAAACAAATAGTAGTTCATCTATGCATGGAATACTACTCAACTATAAAAAGGAGCAATGTACTTATACATACGACATGAATAAATTTCAAATGCATTATAGGAGGTGAAAGAAGCAAATTCGAAAGGCTATATGCTGTATTATTCAACTTACACAATATTCTGGAAAAGACAATATTATATGCTCAGAAAACACATCAGTGTTTGCCAGCCCCTGAGAATAGAGTGGAGGGGTTGACTACAAAAGAGCAAGAGCAAATTTTGGGGGATGATAAAACTGTTCTATACCTTGATAGTAGTATTGTTTACAAAATGGTATGCGTTTGTCAAAACTTTATACACTATGAAGGGTGAATTTAACAGTATATGAGTTATATTTTAATAATACTTCCTAAAAATAATAATAAAGTAGATAGAATGTGTAGGGAATTAAAATCCAACAGTAAAAAATAATTGATTTTGAAATATAACCATTAGGGGTTTGCTTACTTTTATACCTAGCACCTTAGGTCACTAAACCTAACATTATATATTTTAATATTATCATGTATTTTTTTTCTTGGACTTTATTTAACTCTGAAGCAAAATAAGTAGATTAAGTATGAATAGCCAAATATATCCAAGCTCAATGTATTCAGGAATGGAAAAAATACGGAAGACTAAATCATAGAACACATAAACTTAGCATAGTATTTTTTTCTTGGAACTTCATGAGTGCTTAATTATTTCTTTTAGTACACGGGTTATATGAAAATGATGGCGCCCTGAATAAATGACATGTTTACAGTTTCATTGCTGTCAAAAACACAACTAGGTCTAAATTTTATAAAACTCTGAAGATTTGTATTTTTGACAAATGTGTTTTAAATTTTCAATTTTTTTAGGAGTGTGTTCTGATGGGAAAATTTCAGTGACAGGAAAACATTTTGGAATAGTTACATGAATTAAGAAATTTGTATTAGATTGTAAATCAACACAACTGCTTCCCTCATCAGAAAGTCTTGCTATGAAAAAAAAAAAAATCAGCTGAGCTAAATAGTGTATTTGATGATACTGTCAAAATTTGATATTACATAAAAGCTAATATTATCCCTTCTAGATTATTACATTGTTTTAATATGGAAGTTCATCATAAACAACTCTTATGGCATGCTGACATGCAGTATATATCCTGGTAAAAAGTTATATTGATAATGTTTGAACTACTGAACAAACCTTTCTGCAAGAACTTTCTGCAATATAAGAAACTTTTGGTACTAACTTTTAAAATATGTAAAATAAACAGCCAGTCTAGTGTCTGTGGCAAATCATCTTAACACTTTCATGTTGATAGATCTTGAATATAACCAGTGCCATTTTAGGCAAGGCCAAGCACAAAATAGCCCCCAACCACCCCCCTCTTCCCTTTACGAGAAGCCTCGTAACTTCTGAGGAATAGAAACTCCTCCACACCAGCACCAAACCCCTCCCTGATTACGTCAGCCTCCCTTAGAGTCTATATAAGCTCTCCCAACCCCAGGCCTGGTGCTGTCTTCCATTTTGAGGGCAGCCCAGCAGATTTCCTTCCTTTAATAAAGCTTGATCAGTACCCAGCATTTCAGCTCACTTTCTTTCACATGCCTAGAAGAAACACACACACACACTTTTCAGTGGATCTTGATATTATTGTACATCCATAAAAAATTATCACCAATTACAAATTTAATAGAATATTTTGAATTTTATTTTCCCAACAAAGGTCCACACCAGAAAAACATGAAATCCATTTATCAAAGTATAAATTAAACATAATAAAGTTTACAAGATTAATGATTGAAACTGGCTATTGATGATGGATTGAAGATAAAAATTTGTATTTCAAAATACAAAATCACTTGCTTTATGTTGGATAAAAGTGAATTCCATGAGCTTACTAAAATAATTTCAAATTCTCTTCTTCCAGTTTGGTCAGCATACCTCTCTGGGACTGGTTTCTCCACTTACGAATATTATGAAATCAACACACTAACGGTTAAAACAGACATAACCCCCTGTAAGTAACACTGTCATTTATCTAACCTAGATTATATAAAATAACAAGCAAAGTGCAAGTTTATTAAAAACTTCATCGACATTAAAAACTTCATGAACAGGATTGATTCAAAATATGCACAGAATTTAGTATGGGGATTGTTGCTTCACTTATAACCTTTGCTTGGTTGCACCTGCAGAACAACAAGAAGTTGCAAGTGTAAAAATATTCCTTATATTAACTAAATACATTCATAATTTTAATGAAAAATGTGTACAGTTTTTGAAACATTTTTCTCATTGTACATTTGATCTGAGTATTAAAATGTGATTTTATCTGTTAAATCTAATAATAATAAAATGGTTCCTGCTTCATTTCTCTTTTATATTTATTTTTCTTGTAAATTTATTTTTACATTTCATTATTTTTATTGTACTCTACAAAAGCATAGGTCTCTGACAATTAGAAAATGTAAAACAAAACTATCCCTCAGAAAAGATGGCATGAGAAATGGTGTTATAAAATCCAGCCTATATTAAAGATAAGAAATAGAAATCATAGGAAGATTAATAGTTGCATTTTAGCTAGACACCTAAAGAATGTTAATAAGTATCAAACTGCAAAGTGTAGTAGTCTTTAGCAAAACAATATAGTGTGTTGGCTCTTAGCCCTGTCCTGTTAAAAATTTAATTAAAATCATGAGGAAGACAGATAAAGAACATGGTTTTAAGATTTGTAGATGAGACCAAGCTAGGAGTAATAACTAAAGCAACAGAAATAAAAGCAAAAGAAAAAAATGGTTTGATTATCTGGTACGTTGTGTAGAAACCCAGACAAAATGTTACAGGACTCAAACAAAAGTCTGGTACTTTTCAAAACTCAGTGGTATAATTTTAGAGAAGTGGAAACCTCTCTGATGTAGTTTAAAAGAAAATCTGAAGATTTTAACTGGATATGCAAGTATATTATGATTAACAAAATGAGGTTCCTTAAAATTCTAACACAGAAGGACACTTGGTTTGCAAAATAGATTAATATGGGTGTTATATTCACCATTCTCCTGGCTCAAAGAGCAACTTCAAACTGGATTTTTCTATCTGAATTTGTCAGTGTAAAGGATTTTTTTCTGATCACAATCATCTCTCAATTGTCCAAGTCCTAAATCTAATGGCCTGGGAACTTAGGTTTGTCCTGGGCCTTCAGTGGTGCAACCAAAAGGGCCATGAGATTCAAAGTGGAAGTGTCAGAGCTGGGCAGAATGTTTTTGGCAAAGGTGCAGGTGAGTCTCTGCAAACTTGAAGCTCAACGGGTGACAGGCTGACTCTGGATATTGACAGCTCTCCAGTAGGAGAGGGAGAATGACAGCTCTTTGCCAAATAGGCTTCCACACCTCTCCCTGGTGTTTTGATTAAAGTCTGTCTATGAGGAGCTTAGTCCCTTCACTCTTTTCTCTCAGTTTCTCTTCCTTTTCCTTTTGTCTTCCTTTTACTTCAAGAAAACAAAACAAAGCAAAAAAACACTAAGCACTTTCCACATGGGTATACGACATTTTGAGTGGATGTTTAGAAAGGGTGGGGGCAGGCATATAAAACCACACAACAAGCATGCTACATTTCTTGGTTTCTCAATTTTAACTGAAAATTTTTGAGGAGCAATTGTCTCATGACTACGTTAATATCAATAATGTAATGACTTACTATTAAAATATATGTCTCTATTATGGAATAGCATTAGCTTTCTTTTTTAATGGGCCTTAAACAAATTTAGTATAGGCAACTCCAAGGAATGTCCTCCTCCGTGCCTCAATTTCCTCATTTCTGCTGAGGATAATAATAATACCACACTCCCTTTATATACCCATATTATTGGCTTTATTTGGATATGGTAGCCAAAGTGCCCTAAATTAATCTCCACCTCAGTGATTCCCAGTAAATTTTCCAGGTTCCTCAGATGGTGGCTTCATGTAAGCTCTTTACTCATCCCATCACATCCTTCCTCACTGGTGTCTGGCCTCTGCTGCAGACCACCTTTACTAGGGACATTACCTGTGTTGTGTGAACACTGTGATGCCCGTACTTCATCTACAGGCAGAGCACATGGTTACTCTAGTCGGAACATGGCAGGCCCTCCTTAATTCCCAAAAGTACAAAGGAACCCTGGATAAAGTTTTAACAGGACTATACTGAAGGTCTGCAGGGAAAAAAAAGATAAACCAGCTCAGAGTCTCAGAGCTGAGAATTGCCTAACAGCCCACTCACTCTAAGTGACACTACTCTCACTGTATGCTTAGGGAGCATTCAGACATTTCCAAAGGCACTTCATGGCCCAGCAGAACTAGAAAGTGTTCTCTACCACTTGAGACACAGGATTAGCCTTGTTACAGGATGACTAAAAATAAAAACAAGCATTCCCTCATGCAGAGAGCCTCAGTGTGACATATCTCTGTTATGCAAAACTCTCTTTTTTTCTCTTTCAAAGGCCTTGAAACTCTACCACCTAATATTCTGACAACACATACCCGTAATGAAGGCCAGTAAAATCCTTATGCACGCCCTTTACTAGAGACCTAAAGTCTACATCACCTATAAAGAACAGTTTTATAAAAACAAGAAGAAATATGTAGAAACAGGGATATTTAAATGAAGTTTCAGAAAAAGAAATTTCTCAATTGGAAATAATTTACAGTGTGATCATTCTGCTGAAAAATAAATAAATAAATCCTACTCTTGTATCACAACAAGAAGTTTCTTTTTAAAGGCTATTTTCTTTTACTTGGGTCTACTCTTAAATTCATGATTAGATATTTATTTGCTTGTATTTTTAAATAAGAAAATACAGAACACTGAATTTTTAAATGAAATATCTGATAAACCATAAATCCATAACTAACTACATTGTATATTGACAAAATAAAAATTAAAAAAAAAAAAAAAGAAATGTTTAAAAAAAAATCTACATGTTTTTGTACTGAGTGAGATCTATCTTCAGGGCAAATTCCCAGAATTTGAATTGTGGGTCAAATGGTTAACACAAATGAGTACTGTTACCAAACCTGGAAGAGTTCCTTTGCCAGGCACACGACTGTGCCAATTAAGTTGCACACCAGGATTTGCCGTTGTAAAAATGAGGCTTTAATTGAAAGGCACCAGACAAGGAGAATGGGAAACTAGTGCTGAACTGAACTCCCTGGTGGCTTAAAACCACAAGCATTTATAGAGCAAAAGTCAAGAGGAGGGATCTCAAGAGTCGTGTTGGGATCTGATTGGCCCACAGTGAAATCAGCACAATTATTTCTGGCATCTTGAGTAATGTCTTGTCTTTCTTGGCTACCTCAGATCTGAGAAGTGCATGTGTTTCAGCAGGTCTGTGATCTCTGTTGGTGTTGCTTCATTTGCAAAACAATCTTAGGACTGGTGTCAAAGATGACTGGCATCAGAAATTTATCACAGACCATTTTTTAAGAAACGAACATCTTGTGACCCTAAATCACTACCGATGATTATTATTTTATGTTTAACGGGCTACTTTTTTTTAAGATAAGCAGAATATTCTTTAAGCAACTTTTCATTCACTTTTCTTCATTGTAAGATCCCACACTTATTTACTGAGACCTACTGCTTTACTGCCACAGTGGCTACAGCAAAATGCACATTTCTAATCTTAAACTATGAAATCAAATTAAAACTGTGGTTGTTGGTTTCTGTATCTAGTTTTGCTAGATACTTCCAAATTCTTTTCATTAAGTATTTTACCAGTTTGCATTCCTACTATATATGTATGAAAGTTTGTTTCTATACACTTTTGTTAGCAGAGTGTATGACTATGCTTTTTAATTTTTGCCATTCTGATAATATGATGGTTTTTACGTGCATCTTTTGATGATGAGGGAGGCTGAACATTTTCTTATATGTTCAAATCAGTGTGAAGTATATTTTTGGCAAATTGTCTACAGTTTTTGTCCATAGTTATGAGCTTTTTATGAGTTCCTTATTATTATCAGTCCTTTTTCTGTGACACAGTAGTATAGGATCTTCCATTTTCCGTTTTTCTTTTGACTTTGTTTTGGTGTTTTTTGATAAGCACTTTTTTTTTGTCCTTTTTGAGACCGGCCACACCGCGCTCAGCCAGTGAGTGCTGTGAGCGCACCGGTCATCCCTATATAGGATCCGACTCCCGAGTGCGCCACGGGCTCGTCCCTGATAAGCACTTTTTTTTTGTCCTTTTTGAGACCGGCCACACCGCGCTCAGCCAGTGAGTGCTGTGAGCGCACCGGTCATCCCTATATAGGATCCGACTCCCGAGTGCGCCACGGGCTCGGCCCTGATAAGCACTTTTTTAAAAGTGTTATGCAGTCAATTGTATCAAGTTTTTCTTTTGTTGGGTTGTTCTTAAATTGCAAACTCTGTCTTTAGCATTTGTGGGTTAGGCGTTAGCCAGACAGCTAGGCAGAGTTAATGTAGATAATTTTTGTTCCCCAATCTCCAGCACTCCCCATTCCCTATTTCTTCTTTCATTTTCTAGTGAAGTTTTCTATCGGTGTTGTAGCCAACATGCCTGATGCAGATGCCAGTCAGCCTCAAGCTAGAAGTGGTGAAAAAGAGAAAATCATTCCTGCCATTCCCTTCTGCCAATGGTGAACATCTTTCTAGTTTTTTGCTACTTTGGGATCATTCTCCAGTGTCTTCCAGTAGTTTATTTCTGTATTTTCTCTACAGTTTACAGCTGCCATCTGTGGGAAGGTGATCCAATTGGAGCTTACTTGAGTGAAACTCAAGCAGGTAAAATTTGAGTCATAATCAGAAAGCCTTATCCCTTGAGTGAAACTCAAGCAGGTAAAATTTGAGTCATAATCAGAAAGCCTTATCCTACACTCAGGTTTAAGACAAGTTTTCAAAGTAAGCAGATAATTCTAACTAGAAAAGCTTTAATGCTTTCTCAAGTATTCATTTTTCCCACAAAATTCTCATTAACTTTTATTACAAAACCAATTTTATATCATCAAGAAAAAACACGATTTTTGCTACTAGTTGCAGAAGGTCAATCTGGTTTTAACAATCTCTTATAAAAGTATACTGCATAACTATGATGCCTGTAAAAGATATAATAAACACCAATAGCAAGTGTAGTGGATTAAATTGTCCCCCCAAAACTCCCTGAAGCTTGAATTGTATCAAGTTTTATGTATCAGAAACTTGGCCCTCTCTGTGACAGTTAAGAGGGTGGGAAATCCTATTACAGTAATTGAAAGGTGGAGCCTTGAAGAGGTGATAAGACTGTAGGACCATGCCATAGTGAATGGATTAAAAATGATGGTCAGGAGCGTGGTTCTGAGGGCTTTAAAAGAAGAGAAAAGAGAGTCTGTCTCTTCTGCTTCCACCATCTTACAATGTGAGACCACTGGGTCACTGTCACCACCACCAGATGGACTTCGGATTCTCAGCCTCAGAAACTGTAAGCAGTATTTCGTTTTTTCTTATAAATTACCGAGTTCTCGGTGTTTTGTTGTAAGTAATAGAGACGGACTAATACAGCAAGTAACCAATGTTTATCTTTATTGAAAATTTGAGGAAATGTTATTAATCAATAATAACCTATGCTGAGGAGGGGATATATACATCATGAAGCCTGTAAATTATTCAATTTGGGGGTTCCTTGTATATTTTTATGAGAGATAAAAAAGAACCAGGAAACAAAAGTGGCAAAATTAATGATGAGACCTGGGATCTATACTCTTGTTTTGCATTAAGTGTCCCAGTTCTTTACTGAAAATGAGAATACTTTCAAGGATGCTTGTTTAACTGGAGTCTGTTTGAATGGGTGTGAGTCTCTATGTTGGATGGTCCGCTAAAAGCTGTGAATAGTGATCATTAACATATCAAAAACCTTATAAAGTATCTTTGGGAGGTTTTTTCTTTCTTTCTTTCTTTCATCTAAAGCTTTTCTCCGGAACAGGCTGGTAAAGAGTGTATCCTGGGATCTGAGTTTTATTTCAAGGTTATTGAAGTATCACAAGAGTGCAGTCAAATGAAAAACTGATGAATAATATCCAGAGGGCACTGCTAGCAAGATAAACCCTGTAGTTTCAAGAAACTTGAGAAATGATGATAAAGAAACATTTTTAATCTAGTTTGCTGCTAGTGAGAATAAATTCTGACAGAAAATTCAACTCCTTTGTACAAGTTTTACTATAAATCGTAGATTCTAACCTTCCAATTCACAATAAATACCTATCATTTTGCACTACTAAGCTCTTATGTTCAAAAAATATTTAGAATTTAAAACACAGACTTGTTGTCTAAAATAAAATAATATAAAACACATTTAAGACTATTTAAAATATTCATGTGTTTTTCTTTAATAGTAAGCATTGTGGTAACTTTCATGTACCAATTTTGTCATTAACAATGTGCCAATAGGAAAGTTCATTTATGTTTACCTAGCCAGACTAGGTAATCACAAAGATTCCTCCTGACTCCAAAATTCTTTCTTTCTTCTTGAAGATTGTCCACTATTTACTATTGTCTAATAAACTGAAAATTCCTGGGCCAGCCCATGGCTCACTCAGGAGAATGTGGTGCTTATAACACCAAGGCCACGGGTTCAGATCCTTATATAGGAATGGCTGGTTAGCCCACTGGCTGAGTGTGATGCTGACAACACCAAGCCACGGGTTAAGATCCCCTTACCTGTCATCTTAAAAAAAAAAAAAAATTGAAAATTCCTTACCAGATAAAATATCATTAAGACATACAAGTTAATAAATACACACAAAAAAACATAAATGAAAAAGTTCTATTCCCCCAACTTAAGAAAATAAATATTCTGTCTTTGAAAACCTTGTGGGCCTTTCAGTAAGTTGGCCTTAAATGTAGTGGCTAAACTTTAACCAGCAACCTGTATTCTTACTCTCTTGAAGAATGAGAATACAGATGTCAGGGCTACCACTAAAGTTAGAAAATTAGAAAGGTGGAAAAGCAAAGAAAAGAGAAATCTATGAAAGGCAGCACCAAATTCTGCATATAAGTTCTGGCCAAATCTCTGGCAGATTCAGAAACTATGCTTGCATACAAAAAACTCCAAGTACTGCAGATAAGGCTAACAGAACTAAAGCCTTATTTTAGGTGCTGTCTACAACAGGGGACACAGAGTTTGCAGTTTCAGTTTAGCCAAGTTAAACATTACGTAAATTTAATACTAAAAGAATATAAGAATAGAATAATGTAAATATGGAGTAGAAATATATTTGAAGAAATCTATTTAATGGATAAAAATGTCCCCAATGTAGTAAAAGGCATAAATGTACAGATTTAAGAAGTTTGTCAGTCTCAAGTAGAATAAATACAAAGAAAACCAAGAAGACAAACAGACAATCTAAGAGCACTAAGCCCTAGCCATGTGTAGGTCTACAGCAGTGTGTCTTTCTTATAAGCAACTGAAACAGAGCACCCAGAAGTAAACAAGATGTACTTGAAGAGAGCTCATTACCATCACATGGACTGTCATTGCCATCTATCCTAATTGGGAAACCAGGGCATTAGGAGAATCTTGCCCTAAAACAGAATATGAAATAGAAAATCAAGAGTCACTCTATTTACATGACAAAGTGGAAAAAAAAAAAAAGAAAAAAGGAAATCAAGAGTGACAATGGTTGACAACTACATTCTTGACATACTACCTTTTTTTCATTCACAATATGTTAAAAAGAAACCAAAACACACAAAACAGCACTTTTTCTATGTTTAATATTAAGTGCTTACTTTTGACTTTCAGTTTAGATAGGGACTGGATAGAGCTGTTCTCTGACCATTTCTCTATTTTCTGGAATAATCTGAATCAATTTACTTATTAACATTTCAGTTTATCTAGCTATAATTATTACTTCATAAATGGTCATTGAAGGACAAGAGGAAGAAAAAGAAAAGAGAGAAAAAGGGAAGGAATAAAAAAAATATGTTCTTATTTCTACAATATATAAAAATAGTACTTTACAAAATGTCTAATTATCTAAGCCCTAAATCATTTCATCCTAACTATATGTTTTTAAACTAAAGAAATGTAATAGATTTACTTGGAACTTTAATATAAACTGGAAGTGCTAGAAAAAAGGCTGTCCACATTTTCTAATCTTTTAATATTTATTATCATTTATTAGTCATGAAAGTTCTGTGAACAGAAGTGTTAAAAATCACCTATTTTTCAAATATAGAATTTGCTAATTTTTGGCAAAAACTCTCAAGTTGTTTTTCTAATTTTTGAGATTAAACAGTTGATTTGCTTAATAGGCATTTTAACTTAATTTCTAAATTTTATATTTAATTTTTTCAGAATACTTCATTGATATGCTTTGAATTTTAAAATTTTTTCTTCTATTATTTTTTAAACAATTATTCTAATAATAGAAAGCACAGATAATTAACAGGGGGAAAAAGCACTCATGTAAATCTTCAATTCCCAGAAATAACCACTATTAACTTTTGACCCATAATTCAGAAGTTTGTGCATGCATGCATGTGTATGTGTATGTACAAGTATATTATGGCTGTATAGATAATTTGTCTATATATGGAAATAAACTGTAAACCCTTTGAAATTACTCATATTTGATCACTGTTGACTCATAAAAAACCATTTGATGTAGTTCAGACTAATGTGTAGATATAGTTTTTATTCAATATAAAAATGAGGTTATTTTGTAACTGTTTTGTAATCAATTAACAAAAAAACATTGTCACAGAATTTTTCTAATAACCTACTACACATCTTTATTGATTTTTTCATCTTTAGGAAGTTTTCAAGTTTTACTTTATAAATGATGTCATAATGAACATCCTCATATATATCTTTTCACATTTCTTTTCCTGTGGGATTAGAGGCTTTAGATAAAATTTCCGGGCCAAAGGCAAACTTTGGTGGTAGGGGACAGGAACCATTCAAGTATCTGGTAAACAGCTAACTTGGTTTTACACAGGATATACACTTACACTATCAAAGCAGTAGTCAATTATTTAGTTTTTGCTATATCCAGAAAAATGGATTTCTTTTCTTGGTTTATAAACTAAGATATAATACTCATTTTATCTTAACTTAAATTTATATAATTGGTAATGAGATTTTCAGTATTTATATGTTTTTGTTTAACTTCCTGAATTGCTCTTTATCCAGATGGAAGCTTTCTACTTCTCCCCTACTGTCTAAAACAAGAAACACAGTTTTAACATAACCTTAGTTCTCACTTAAGTTGGTGCCTGTTGGCTCCAGGGTAGGAATCCTTTGTGTGTTGAGAAAAGTGAATCCTTCATCTATGGCTTGGGATACCACACTGGTCACTGTGTTAACTGCTGAAGTGACCTATAACCAATTTCTTTTTTTAAAAATTTGAAGGTAGAGAATCCTTGAAAGTTGGTTCAGCATGACCCCAAAACAGTTGTGCGTGCAGGAAAGGAAAAGAAAACACCTGAAATAAAATTACCTTGAGAATTTTAGGCTACTAATTCAGGCTCAACAGAAGTGCCCAATGGTTTTTCAGGGTTTGGGAGTGAAGGGTGACAGCTGATTTCTGCATAATTATGTACCTAATGTAGGCAGCTCTTCTAGGTTTAATAACAATTGTCCAGTGGTCCAGTGGGTTGTGCTTTTGGGAAAAAGAAAAAAAAAAAACTAAGCAAAACAGGTGAATTAAAATGAACTGGCCTTTTATGCATGGGTCACCAACGTGAACTGCACAGAAACAGTCTGAGCATGAGATACTGGCCCCTGTAGAAAAGTATCATTTGTTTAGTTGAGCAGGACTAGTTACCTATAGTGACACTTTATACCAGTGAGAAACACTGTAAGTTTTGGTCACATGGGATTATAGCTTTTTCTTCTTTTTATGTTTGAAGTAGTCCTGAAAACTTTTCATCAAATCCCAAAACATTTTAAACTATTAATTTTTTCCCTGTATTTCCTTTTTTCCCCCATTTACTTAGTAGTGGAAGGACAGACTATAAGGAGAATAATTTGGAGTTTAAGATATCCGTTGTAAAATAACAGTACTTGTACTTGAATTGGTAAAACATCATTACTTTTACACATGCTTTACCTTGATGACTTCTCTCTCAAGTTGTAATGTTCTTCATTTGACTTTCAGATTTATGAAATTTTTTCTACATTAAAAATATTAAATCTTTACCTGTTTATACTGAAAACATGTTTTCTAAATCAGTGTTCTTTTTAATGCTATTATTTTGTGTTTTAGACACAAGGAAGACTTTTGACTTTCAGATTTATGAAATTTTTTCTACATTAAAAATATTAAATCTTTACCTGTTTATAGTGAAAACATGTTTTCTAAATCAGTGTTCTTTTTAATGCTATTATTTTGTGTTTTAGACACAAGGAAGACTTAAATATGCACAAAAATTTTTCAGGCTTTTCTTATATTGTTCCTGGCTTTGGTATAATGCTTAGTTAGTCCTGCCTTCTTTTCCTCAACATTATATAAATAATTATTTTCTCATAGTAATTTCAAATGTCTGTGTTTACACTTTACCACCAATCCATCTGTAATGTATTTTAGGGTATGTGGGAAAAAATAAGATTAGTTCCTATGACACATAATATGTCTTACCGACTAACTATTGAATTACCAAAGGAAATTAGGAACTAGCACACTAGTTGTGTTACAATTAATATTACTGAGTGTACATTTACCTTATTAATTGAAAATAGATTGTGGTTTGATCCTAGTTGGTATCACTTTATCTATTCATGTACCTTTATAAAACTGAAAGTAAGAAGACACTTAATAAAATGTCAATACAAATATTTCTGATATTTCTGAGGGAGGGATTTTGGGGTGCCCTTCTATATTTTTTCTGTATTTTCAAAATTTTCTTCACGTACATTATTTTTTCATCAGAAAAACATGTTATTTTCTATTTCTCCTCCCCCCATGATACTATAATAAGAGCAAAGAATATCACTTTTTAAAATGCTGACAATGAAGGAAAGGATGAGAGTAGAACAGAAATTTTTGCAAATTTTTGAAAGACAGAGGCAGACAATGATTCTTGTTTTTACAGTGGGGCAGAGAGAACTCAGGTACACAGAAGGAGGAGTGGATGTGGGAGCTATTTTTCAAGGCAGAGATCTCTAAAAATCAAAGAACTAGATTAGAAGAAAAAAGAACTGCACATAATCAATCCTCATTATTTGAGTATTTGCAAATATGCCTACTCACTAAAACAATTTGTTGACCCCAAATCAATAATCACTGTGAAAGGTCATTTGTGCATATGTTCATAGTGGCCAAAAATTGTAGTCACTTGAAGAGCACGTCCTCAGCTGAAGTTGGACAAGGCTGTGCTCTGTCTTCTTGTTTTAGCTTTCATACCATAAACAAGTGTGCTTTTCAGGTTCTATTTAGTGTCATGCTTTTCACACTTTTTTGTGCTTTTGTTGGCGATTTCACTGTTTAAATTGGCCTCAAAGTGTAGTGCTGAAGTTCTGTCTACTATTCCTAGGCAAAAGAAGGCTGTGATGTTCCTAACAGAGAAAACACAAGTGTTAGATAAGGTTCGTTCAGATTACAGTGCTGTTGGCCATGAGTTTAATGTTGATAATGAATCAACAATATATATTAAATAAGCTGTCTTTAAACAGAAACGTACATAAAACAAGGTTATGTATTGATTGATAAAAATGTAGTGACCAGACGTTTCCTGGACTTTCACCATTTATTTCTCCTAGGAGCAACGGTGCAGTATTTGCTAGTTCGGTGTTTGCAACAATTTCATACAACATAATTACTGTGAAGAACAAGAAACAACTGTAATTGATTGCCACATTATCTGCCCAATCAGTGGAGCTCCACATGGCTAGTGAATGGAATAACCAGAAGGGTGAAGATTTAAAAATTGTAGAAGCCAGGGACTACCCCAGGCCAAGAAAATCTGAATCTGTGGGGTCAATACCTCCGCTTTGCTATGTTTTTTTAAATCTCAAGTAATTCTAGAAATTTTTCCTTGCTACCAAAATTATTCCTCACAAAAGTGGAAGTTATTAGAAGGAAGTCTCTTTTCAGATGAGTATGTCAGCTGGGATGCTGCTTTTCCCTACTTGCTCTCAGCTTCCTGGAATGCAATGATGGTGACTTGAGTTCTACAGCCTTCTTAGCTCATGAGGCAATCATGAAAATGACAAGCACTAAATAGTTTATATACTTTATCTTACCATAGAGTACCTCCACTTCAACAGTCTTTGATGACATTAAAAGTGTAATGTCCTTTTTAACGGTATCTCTTAAGCCTTATTTCCTCATAAGCCTCTTCACTCTCTATAATCAGTTCCTTGCATACAACCTCATCTCATATTCTTTTCTTCTGTCATCTCACTTCTGGAAAAAAGCACAACGTGGTCAATCCAGCTTTACATTTTTTCTGCACTTGCATGGGTACAGCTGAACAAAGCTGGAGGAAACTGGGACTCTTACTTTAAATACATACCCATTACTATCAAGGAGGCCCAGGGCTATGTAACAATGGTACATTTCCCCTTCCATCACTTTTACTCTCTCACTCTCCTAGATGACTATTTTATACCTTCTTCTCTCTCCTCCAACCACCAATACCCGTCCCCCCATCTTTACTCTCAGCTGTTGACTCTTGCTATTTGAGAAAACAGAAATAGTCAAAATAAACAAGCAGAATAATATATCAAAGTGCTGTTAAGCTGTAACTCTGCAGACAGCAAGCTTACCATGCAAGAATGAAGTGTCTAAAAAATTTTAGGGTAACAAGAATTGAAAAATATTGAAACATATACTTAAGGAAGAAAAAAAAATGAGCATAGAAGAAAGGCTTGAACAGTATAATGGAATAGAAAGAAAAAAGTAAACATATGAATAAACATAAATATTGAATGTATAAAAGTAATATTCACTTCCAGTAAAAGGGAGGGAGAAACTAATCATTTCAAACTAATTAAAGGAAAGAGAAAATTAAAAGGGAATATAATAAATAGAGGTATAAACAGAAAGTACATGCTAATTACTATAAATATATTCAACCATATCAATAATCACTGTGAATATAAACAGATTAAACAATCCAGATAAAAGACAACAACTGTTAGGATATGAATAAAAATCCAGCTATTTCCTATTTATAAGATACATCCTAAACACATCAGCACAAAATGTTTGAAAATATCAAAATGAAAAATTACATGTTGTGCTAATACTAAACAAAGGGAAGTTGCAATATAATGAAGATAAAAAGTGACAAGAAGAGATCACTAGAAAAAAATCTATAAATGTAAAAATTAATAACTCATGGTGGCCTAAGAGACCATAACAAAATTCAGAAAATACTTAGAAATACTACATATCAAAATGTATGAAATGCAAGCAATATGGTTTTAAAGATAACTTAATAGCCTTAAATTAGCATAGTAAAAAGAATAAAAAATAGAGAGAGAGAGCCTCTGACATCGAGAAGTTGGTCTGTCACCATCATCCAGGCCTGGTGTCCCTTTTGAACATAAATAATTTCACAGAACAAAGCCATTCTGTCATCATGATGGATCAATACAAAAACCAAGATTACTCCATAATCCTGACTGAACACAGAAAAATCATGAACATTTTCTAAACCACGAGATAGGGCACATCCCTGTCTTGCAGTGAATATGAGTTAATATTAGTGTCTGCTACTACTTTACTAATTACATCTTCAGCTTCTCTCTACTATTTCCTGCCTCTAGATAGATTTGTTCAGATACTCAATTTCAGAATTACCCCACTTCCTGACAGCAGCTAATCCAGAGCAAAGTTACGGTTCTTAAATCCCTCTCACTGCAATGAGCAATAAATTCAGCTTGTTCCTACTATATTTTTGCTGGAGGAAATTGAAAGAAAAATGGGCCATATATCTGATTAAAGATGATACAAAAAACAACAACATCAACAGCAAATCAGAAGCAAAGTTACGGTTCTTAAATCCCTCTCACTGCAATGAGCAATAAATTCAGCTTGTTCCTAGTATATTTTTGCTGGAGGAAATTGAAAGAAAAATGGGCCATATATCTGATTAAAGATGATACAAAAAACAACAACATCAACAGCAAATCAGAAAAAACAAAATAAAATAGAATGTAGGAAATATGCAAGATCAGAAGCCAAAGTTAATGCAATACCAAATACACATAAAATACAAGTTAGGAACAAAAAAATACTAAAAGTTAATCTTTGAAAAGACATATAAAAGGCAAACTCTAATCAAAGAATAAAAATAAATAAGGCACACATACTCAAACTTATAGATGAAAAAAATGTGTGTGGATGGGGTGGATAATTAGGGAGCCAACAGAATGCATTTTGAGCAATAAGTATGAAAAATTAGAAGAAAAAGAAAAAGACATAAAAATTTAACTTTCCAAAACAGACTAAAAACTAAATACGTAAGTTAAATAGAATAAGCCTATAAGCATCAAATAAAAAATTACACAAAATTAAAAAAAATTTCCGATAAAGAAAATACAAGTCAGACGGTTTTATAGATAGTTCTAATGAACATTCTTGCATTAGATCATTTCAATCTTATGAAAACTCTTCTAGAGAACAAAAAAATAGAATATCCCCAACTTATGTGACAAGTATAATGTTGACTTCAAAATTAGACATGTACAGTACAAGAAAAAAATTTCAGGCAAATCACAATTATAAATGTTGATGTAAATATATTAATTATTAATAAACACAAACCAAAAACATATACAAATAAAATGAATCATTCTCAAGCTGGTTTCATCATAAAAAAGCAAGCTGGATTTAATCTCAAAAGAAAAAATTATTTTCAAATACTATACTGCCTTGACATATAAACCACAAGATATGGCAAAAACCATGACTATCTCAGTAGGATGAAGCAAAAATATTCAACAAATCTCACCATGAATTCATCATAAAAAGTCACTGATCATACTAGGAATAGAAAGGAATGCCACATCATCCATTCTGATCAGTGGTGAAATGTTAGAAGCACTCCATTAACATTAGGAATAATATAAGAGTATCCACTATTACCAAATCCATTTAGTATTTTACAGGTCCTAATGAATGCAGTAAGAATATTTAAAAAGTTATAAATTAGAAAGAAGGAAATATAATTCTCATTAATTACACTTTACAAAACCATATACATAAATCTTCCAAAAGAATTCATAAGCAAATTGAAATAAGAGGATAGAATATTTAAAAAGTTATAAATTAGAAAGAAGGAAATATAATTCTCATTAATTACACTTTATAAAACCATATACATAAATCTTCCAAAAGAATTCATAAGCAAATTGAAATAAGAGGATAATAAGAGGATATAATAAGGTCCCTGATACAATATAAGTACACAAAAATCAATTACATTTTCTATATACTAGCAACAGTTAGAAAATATAATTAAATATGAATATCATCCACTGTAATAACAATATATAAACTGCTCTGACTTAAATCTATCAAAGGATTAACAAGGATTAAATAAAAGGAGAGGCATATCACACCCATGAATAAGAACTCATTAATGTAAAGAGATCAATTCTCCCAAAACTGATGTAATGCAGTTACAATTAAAATGTATAGTTCTTTGTTTGTTTGTCATGAAGAACCGTGCCAACTAATTCTAAAAGTCACAGGAAAGAACAAAGGCTTAGGAAAATCCAAGATGACAATGAGAAAGAAGAAAAAAAGACATGCCTTGCCAGACTTCAAGGCTAACAATAGACAGTGTGAGACTGTCAATAGCACAATCAAATTTACCAGTAATATAGAATAGAGAGCCCAGAAATAGACTCACACAAAATATAGGGACTTGATATGTGGTAGAGATGGCACTGAAGGTTAGTGGGAAAGAAAAGATAATTCAGTTTTTTCAGTTTAGGACAAGAGATTATTCATACAGAAAAGAAATATCTCAGAACAGACACAACAATTAATAAAAGTCAAATGAAATATTTAAATATGAAAGACAAAAATGTATGGCAGATGGACTCGAAAATGACCCACAATTGTCCCCATTTACTGGTACTTGTGTCCTTGTGTAAGCCTCTTGGGCATGAATGGTACCTGTAACTTGCTCCTAACCAACAGAATACAGAAAAGGTGATGGGAGTGTCACTTATGATTATACTATATTTTTAGCAGAATTTCTACACTGAGTCTCTCATTTCCTGACTTTAATAAAGTATACTGCTACATGGAGAGAACCACATGGTAAGCTATTTAGTGTGGCCTACAGCCAACAACCAGAAAATAATATTTTGTTCAGCAACCCATGACGAACTGAATCCTAACAAGAACCACATGAGTTTGGAAGCAGATGCACCCTTGTTGACTCTCAGATGAGAATGCAGCCCCAGTCGGCAATTTGATTGCAGCCTTATGAAAGACTCTAAAACAGAGGATCCAACTAAGCCACAGCTGATTCCTAACCCACAGAAACAGTGAGATGATAAACTTGTGTTGTTTCACACCTCTAAGTTTGGGGTGATATTGTTATGCAGCAATAAGTAACTAAAAAATAAAATGCTTAGAAGAAAATATAGGAGAATATTTTTAGGGCCAACACCTTGGGAAAGATTTTAATAAGATGCAAAACAGTATATATAATAAAGGAAAACACTAACATATTTGATTATATTCAAATTACCACAAAGGTTATATTACAAAAATTTTTTAAAAATTACCTACACACATATAACCAAAAAGTTAATATTCATAATATATAATAAACTTCAATCAGTCAAAAAGAAAAAAATGAACTCAATAGAAAAAGGAGCAAAAGACATGACCACAAATTTCATTTCATAAAAACACAAATGATAAAAATAAACTGTGTGTGTGTACATGTGCACACACACTCATGCTTATATGCTCTAAATTATTAATAATTGGAGAAATGCAAATAAAAACTGAAATGTGAGATCCTTTTATCTAACCAGACAGGAAAACATAAAAAAACTCTGAAAATGTCGAGAGCAGGAGAAAATATGGAGCAACAGAAACTCTTCCATATTACCTATGGTATCAATTAATAGACAATCCGGAAAATAATTCGCTATCATCTAGAATACCTGAGGATGTGCATATCATGTTAACAGAGAACCTTTCAGACCTAAGTGTATATGAGAGGTCTTCAAAAAGCTCATGGAAATATGCATATTATCTTTCAATTCAACTTTTATATAAGCTTTTATAAGTGCCCTCATATGCAAGGAAAGAAAATAGGGTGGGTGTGAGTGGGAAAGTTCTAGGCAGAGACAAAAAACAAAATTTGTGTATATATACGTTATGGAACATAAATCTTTATAATTTTTATAAAGCATTGCTTGGGTTTACAAAAATCAGAAATACCCCCAAACCCATCAGCAAGCTAAAGGATAAATAAGGTACAGTGTGTTCATATAATGGTATATTCACATAATAAAACATCACCATGGTGAAAATGTGATATCCACCTATGAACGTCATGTGCACTAGACAGACAAAATTTTGAGCAAAGAAAAGCAAATTAAATAAGAACACATTCAGTATATTTACATGAAGTTTAAAAACATGCAAAATTATACAGTATATGTTGATAAAGATAGAGATGTATATGGTAGAGCTATAAAAAGCAAGGAGATGGTAAACAATACAGGATACAAGTTACATGTAGCATGGGTGGTGTGAGCAGAGGATGCAATAATGAAAGGTCAGATGGAGGGCTTAACTACTAGTGTTAATTGTGGGTACATTCATGTACACTTTGTAACTATGTTTTATATTACATATGTTTTGTACCACATTGTAGAATGTCTGAGTATATGAATTCTAACTCTAAATCCCAGCTCTGGTCACAGACATTTATCAATACCACAGGGGAGGGCTTCCGACTTCCAAGTTAGGGTCAATACCTCTTTTCATTGTCAGCATATTAGTGTAACCTATTTTACATATCCAAATACTGAAGTTGCATAGGAAGGTGCAGTAGAACTGGCATATGCATGAATCAACACAATTGTAGTTTCCAAGGGTGTGAACAACAATACCCGAGAAAAACCAATCACAGAAAAAAAGTTCCTCTCTACTAAGAGTACAAGTCCAAGTCCTACTATCATAGCACTATGGCACTTGGTCCCACTGCAGGGATGCCTGCTTTCCTGCATTCCTCACTGAAAGGTTGAATTTCTGGCTGAAGGCTCTGGAATTTGCTCCTGGGTCCTAATCGATAGCCATGGAAGAAAGAAAGCATCCAAACTTACAAAGAACCAACTAGGATATAAGATAGTGTAGACTTTTACCCCAACCCAATGAATATGTGTAAATGGCATATGAATTAACAGAAAAATTTATTCTAGATGGATAATTTTATATTAATATAATCCTTTGTTATGCATGGTACTAAGGTGAATAATAATTATATTTGCATATACAAATGTAACATATTCAAATATAATGTATTCAAATGAGCTTTGGAATTAGAACTGAGTACAAATTCCATGAGTTTTACAAATGGAGAAATGGGGATTTAAAATTAAGAAACTTGCCTAAAACCTCAGAGCTAGTAGATACTAACCCAGGAATTTGTACAGTTCTAATTCCAAAGACTACTTGAATACACTACCTCCAACTGGTTTCCATTTACTTCCTCATAGCTGTTGGAGTAAATGTAATGTTCACCACATAGTCTTAGCCACCTGTAGCATTATGCATACTTAATACGTGAGAAAATTGAAATAAGGAAAATAAAATAATTTACAATGTAGAAGATTATAAATATATATCTACCAAATAAAGTTCTGAACATAATGTTACACAAATAACACTTGTGACACGGAATGAGTGACAGCATCACACTTGAATTCAGAAAGTTCTGTATCTCAACAAATCCCAGAAGTAAATATATAGAAAACTCAAAATATGGCTCTAGAAATGAATACATTGAAGTGAAAGTCTGAATAAAATTGTTTCTTGAAATATGAATATGAAAAAATCAGTTTCTAAATTATTAAGCATATAAATGTGCAACTCAATTAATATAATAAATACTAAAATAGATGTCTGATTATTAACTACATGTGGTTAAATTAACAGAAAACATTTTAAATATGTTCTCCCTGGGAAAATGGGGCATCACATTACATGTAGATTTGCCTTCTCTTTGTGCACCTACAATAATAGAATCAAAGTAAACATAACTCTGCTGCACTTCTCTCTCAAGACTACAGAATTGGAGGTGGGCACAAACAGGAAATAAGTACTGTTCTATTAATTTCCACATTTAATTTTTTAATTTTTGCATCAACTCTGAGGGAGTTTTACACATGGAGAAATGGAGATTAAAAATTAAGAAACTTGCCTAAGACCTACGAGCTAGTAGATACTAACTCAGGAATTTGTACTCAGTTCTAGTTCCAAAGCTCATAAAATTTATAAAACTGTTGTATATATAACATTTTTAATGGAAATGTCCTTCTACAAATTAAGCAAGAATATGGGGAAAGGTCAAAACAAGGCTTGTGGGAAACCCATCAGTACACCCTTTTGGTTGTACAGAGAAAAACGTTACGTCTCCTAAGGTAATGGAATTTTGTCAATTTTTATGTGTGTATAAAAGCATGTATCTTGGGCCTACCCCGTGGCTCACTCGGGAGAGTGCGGCACTGGGGGCGCCGCAGCTGTGGGTATGGATCCTATATAGCTCACTGGCTGAGCGTGGTGCAGGTGACAACAAGCCAAGCGTTACAATACACTTACCGGTCACAAAAAAAAATTTTTTTTAAAAAGCATGTATCTTTTTACTCGAGTATTCTACAATGAGATGTTTTCAATAGTTTTTTAGTTATTATTGGGTAAAAGATAAAATAACAACTGCATGTCTGTACATTTCACTTTAATTTGTTACACGTAGAGAGAAACAACCCACAAGTTACTCGGTGCATATAAGCCAAATGTAAACATCCTATGCTCTGGTTAACACTGAATTAGCCAAGGTGCTGAGGTTAATGTTTGAAAATAAACAGTAAAAACCATCTGTTTTGTTTGTGTGGGGTTAACTGTTATTAGCTGTATCCTTTATATGCATTTATCTTTTACTGGGTATCTTATAAAAGCAATTTCATCACTTCTTGGTTGCATTATGTGTTTTACACTTAGAAATAAATCCCCATTCAAAGTTTTGTGAAATATAGTATTAAGACACCAAATGAAAATAGCTCAATAAAGCTAAAATAGACATATTATAAATTTCCATGTAATTTAAACAAATATACAATAAAATCATCTTTTGGAACAAAGTGGAGGAATAAATATATAATTAAAATAACAAACAAATACCAATCAAATAGGGCAGTAATCTTTCAGTATAGTATAACAACGGTTTGGAGCAACTATTTGCATCATGTGATGAATAAGTTAAGAGGAGTCTTATGCATTGTTTGTAGAGGGATGAGCCAAATTTCAATGTAGGGATTAGAGAGTTTATATTGCTCATTTAGTAAATAAGGAAAATTACAATGATGGGAGCTGAACTGACTCCCAAAATGAGGAACGAAGAGCATTAAGCATGTTGCATGTACATGAACGTTCCCCCCCATGTAAACCACGAAAGTACAAAGTATATATCCCAACATCAGAAATAGAGAAGACAACAGAAAAGAGTACTCCATATCTAGGACATTTGGAAACCTGAGACACTTAGGTGAAGTTCAGTATCAGTGTTAATACACTTTTTAAAAATTACATTCATCTGAAGAGTCAGAGCAATACAGAAAATTTAAAGAAATAGTATAAAATAGAAAGAGTAATTGCAATGTACTGTGGATGAGCCTCTGCTCAGATTATTTTTCTTTCTTTTTTACCAAATTTTACCTACACTAAGTTTCAAAGAACCTTTTAAATAGTTTATACAATAATTAATACAATTATAAGAATGATTCTTTTTGATCACCTTACTCTCTGTGTTCCGATTTAGGTTGAGTGCTTCTTCCACCCTTTCCTCCCTTCCTAACCGCCTTACCTTCTTTCTTTTTGGCATTATTTACAAGGTAGGAAAAAGAACAAGAATTTTTTTTTGTCTTTCTCTAAAATGAATCCATGTGAATATGTTTGATTGACTGTTAGGCTAACTGACAGGAGCACTGACTTCCACTTGGTAGTTTCCTTTATCCTAGGAACTTTGTGAAAAGCAGAAAAAGGAAAACTGTTTCTTTATAATCCCTACTAGAATGTCAGCTCCTTGAACAGATATGCTTTGTTCACAACTGCATTCCCAAGATCGAGAGCTGTGCCCTGTACTCTTGATATAAAGATATTTGTGAGGGGGTGGGGGAAGGAAAAGAAAACCTGCTGGAGCCTGGATTAAATACGTTGTTATGCTTCTTACTGCTATTACTAGCAACGATACACACACACATGACATATCATTCAGGCACTCTTTTACCTTCAGGACATCTCTCAATATTCAGTAACAGACCAAATGTGTTATAATAAATATGTTGGGGTAGTTGAGGCAGTGGGAATGGGAAGAGACCAAGTGTCAGTGGTTTTGCTCTATTTGCCCTATGGACAATCCTGAATCTCTTTTGAAAGGCCTATTCATTGATGGGAGGTGGATGTGCTGACAACTAGAGTCAAAACCAAATTAAGAATAGGTGATAACCTTCATCTAAATTTACCAATCATAACTGCCCCAACTCAATAAACTATTCCTTTTCCTCATAACCACCCGTTTCAGAAATAAATAAACTACGTCTAAAACAGAAGAGATACCACTTTTTGATGCCTTTCTTTTGGCGGTAATCACTAACTCACATGCCCCTCCTCTCCTCTTCTTGATGAACTCCTAATAGTCTTGGAGTCTCTAGAGCCAATTCTTCACAGGATAGATTCAAAGTCAACCTATTTTTGTGTTCTTCCCTCATGTTAACCAATACTTGACAGTAGACTGGGGAGGGAGTGAATTAATTAATTATATATCCATTCAAAATTCCTTCAAAAAACTTTAGAGTTTAAAAGACTGTGCCTAAATTTTGGTCAAACCAATTGTCACCTGATTTACTTTGGAAAAATCCCTTGATATGAGTTTCATACCTATTATGTAAAATAACTACTAGAATTGTAAGATTGTAATGAGATGTATGAAAATCTTATGATTCGATGTGTAGCACATATTGTGATTAATTCATTATAGATCCTTATCCTTCTACTAATTTAAAACAAAAATCTTCACTTTACCAATTCTGTGCATCATCTATTTAGTATGTCTCCAGTAACTTGCAGGAACCTTCTTCTTTTTAGTGATATCATACCTGAATGAAGATCTTACCAGCAGCAGCAGCAGCAGCAGCAGATGTAGAACACTCGTCCTTAGTACAGGCACATCCTTGCCATTTTGAAAGTTGCAGAGTCAGGAAATGGAATTAAGTTAGAGGAGCAGAGGCAAGTCTTGCCCATCACGGAAGGGGGTTCAAGTCTAGTAGCTGAAATTGTGGGATTAGGTATCAGCATTCAACTTGTCCCACATTTTTTAACTTCTGCTTTCTCACCTCCATACAAAATCCTAACACCATTACCCAATGACCTAAAGAAGGAGTAGGACAAATTTTACCAACCATACCCAAGTTGGATTTAACTTTTTTTTTCTTGTATTAAGTAACAGAGGAGTCTTGTTATACGTACAGATCCAATAAACCAAGATCTCCAGTCTATGTTTTCTTTGCTGCATAACTACATAAGGTATGAAAGAAAAACAAGACAAAAAGAAAGACCATACTTTAGAAGACTTGGCTAAACCTGTCTTTGGAAACAGAATCAATTATACATGTATGTGTCACCTGGACTAAATACAATATAAGGCCATATAAACTGTAGCCCAAACATCTGCAAGTTTTTTAGAGAATGTTAGAATCTATCGTTTAAGTGTCTATCATCCTCTGTACAAAAATCCAGTCATTTCTGTCTTAAAAATTTATTTGGAATTTTTTTCTGCCAAAATGAAGTGAAATAATGATACTAGCATATATTAGACAATTTGGCCAACATTAAATAAGCAGTAAATAGCCCACTTATTAAACATGTTGATATACCTGACAATGTCAGGTACCTTTACCTCTGGAAGTGGTGTTACAACATGTTGCCTTCTATTTACATTGTTTCCTAAATTAATCAATGAAAACTTTCTAATTGTGACCAATTAATTAAGCCTAAAAACATAGCAATTTTTGAATTTTATATTTATTTATTTAAAGATAACTGTGATACTACTTCAAGAACATCCAGGACCTTAGTGATGCATAGAAATCTCTAATCAATGCTAACTAAGTTGCAGAAAGGAAGGGTAACATTTTCATAAAAAGGAAATTAAAACATGATCATGTGTGTGGGTATCTGTGGCAGGGATTGGGGGGGTGGAGATGGTTCTTTTTTGAACACATTTGCAGAGAGCAATGTGTAAGGTCTTCTGCCATTCCTTGGAATTTGACATAAATAAGAATTGTTCCATTCTTACCATGTACTTATTAATTCTGTTTGTCTAAAAGACAATCAAATGCCTAATATTTTGGAGTCTACGCCTAATATGTACATATTCTTATGTCATCTGCTTGTTAAAATTTGAATTTTAAATTAAATTCTACAAATTAAATTTAAACATATTCATAGATTTAGCTCCCTTTTCCTGAGCAGATTCTCCTATTTCCAATCTTCTCTGGACTTTTCATTACAGTAAATTCAACTCTGGATATGGCCTTTCTATTTCATTCTGAGTAAATCTGCATTGTTTGAAACTTTTGAAAGCCAGGTTACTATCATTACATTTATTTGTTACTTTACTTTATCAGCAAAATTAATATATACTTTCAAAATTTCAAGATGTCAATGCTACTATTTTAATAAAAGCTTTTATTCAAACCAGACCTAAATTTTGGGGAAAAGGGGATTGATTTTACATATAAAACATTTTATAAATGTTTCTTTTAGAAATGTTGGATAATGATAATCCTTCAATTATTTTCAAGATGATAAGAATAAAAAGTGTAAAGACTATTTGAACTTTTTCTAGATCACTCTGAGAGTGCAGGAAAGGGGATGTGCTGGGAGAGTCGGTCACCTCAGGTATTCAGATTATAAGGCAGGATGTCTCAGGCATGATGATATGCATGCATATGCTATGGATGGGTCAATCCCTCACCCTTTCATAACATTCCTCACAGGGGAATCTGCAATTAGAAGTCTTCTCCAGCAAACTTGCTATTTTAGAATTAACCAAGTGGTAAGTCTTGAGTCTGAAATTTCTTTTTTGGAGTGGGAGTGGGTGAGTACAGAGACAGGTAAAATCAACTCTGCATTACTTTGTGAGGGTGAAAGTTTGGATAAGCTGTGAAGATCATTTTGGTGAACCTGTAACTTTCTTTTGCTATCAATAACATGTTCCCATATTCACTTTCAGAGTTACTCACTTTTTCTTTTTCATTTTCCACATCTCTTCATCCCCTATTCCTCCACATACTTCATCTGGCTCTCTTCTGCCCATGGGTGCATTTCTGTACAATGTTTAAAAAAAGGCAGTGGTAGCTTCTGCTTTCTTCTTTGTTACCTGCACACATTTGTAATTCTTACCTTGATCGGAACTCATACCACTGCCAACCCAGAGCCTTTTTATTTGATCTGATTTGATATTACACATCCTGGGAATTGAAAGCAAACACGGAGACTCTGACCAATAATTGAAATAGTGTTACCACCCATGTAGCAATTTTACATGCTTGTTGATAACCCTGAAATAGAAAGAATAATCTTCTTGAGAATAGTGTAGATTCAGGTTTTCGGTGCCCTCTCAACCTATGTTAATATAATTTGCATTAATTTGCCATTAGACAGGGAAAATGATGAGAGCTATTGGAAGGTAGAATACGTGGGGGAGGGGAGCAGTCTCCACTCACACTATAATGGAAGAAAGATGACAGCCAAGTTAGGTTTGGCTAGAATGTTACATACCCAAAGCTTTATCACTCTGGAGGCACATTTTGACATAATAACAAACTACTGAGAAAGAACCACTTTTATCTAGGTCAGAATGACAGACTCCCAAGTGTTAGAGAGCTTGGGGGAACTACAGTTTGAAACATCAAGAAGAAAACTGCAATCTGTACAGAGATTTTCATCAAAACTGCCTAACAGTTTTTATCCAATACATTGTAATTACTCCACTGGCTTATAATGGCAAAGCATTTTGATTTCAGAGCCTACCAAAATAAAATGAACCACATTTTATGACGACTACATTTATAATAAGATGCAGATGGTAAAGGAAACAGATGCCTCTGACATCATCTCCCATTTGCCTTCAACTTTTGCAGACACTGGCAGTCTGTAAACTCATTCAAAGGGATGCAAGTAAGTCAGGCAGTTTTCCAATTCTGTTTTCAGTCTAAAAAGGCAGCAATGGCACTGCTTTCGTTGACTCGTACAGTGATAATTCCACAAAAGTAAATTTGATTTTAAGTCTGTCAGTCTTTAATGAAAAATTAATCACCAGGAAAAAAAAAAATCCCCACAAATATTGGGAGTTTAGCAATTAGTAACTACTGATCATTTTGCTTGACAGTGACAAAAAGAATAAAATGGGAGTGGTGTGATGGTGAACAGCTGTAGCTTCTAGGGAGGCAAAAAAGAGAAATAGTTTTAAATAGACAAAAATGTCTTAAGATAATCCACCAGCACTTGGTACCCAGATTGCTCAAAGATTTATTCATTATTTCTACATAAAAAAAAAAAAGGAGGCTTTTCAGGTCACTCTTTCTGACCTCAGAAAAAAACATACTCTTCTGTATTTACATCTGTATTTTCTAGAAGAAATCCTACAATTTTGAGAGGAGCTTTCACCATTTCCCCCCAGTGATATCATTGATACACAGTAAAAGGAATTTTTTCTTTTTCTTTGTGCAAGATAAGTGTGTTAGAAGACCTTTTTTAAAAGATAAGGAACTTCTGTAGTCCATCTTGAAAGCAAGAGTTGCTTGGGTAAATCAGCAACTTCAAGGCCTTTATAGCAGCGTTTGAGGTCCCATGATAGATTAGCACAGTTAGAAATGAAGGTGAGTTAGGAAAAAACCTTTAAAAATATTACCATCTTCCCTAACCCCCGTGATATAACTTCATCTACACCTCTGTAGCAAGAAACATTTTAACAGAAAAAATTTCAGAAACAAAGGCAAGGAAAGCGGTGACAAAAATAAATCCTGCTAGAACAAATATGATGCCTATTTTTAAAATAATCTCTCTGTGCAAGTAACAGACTGCACACACGCACACACACACACACACACCCCACATACACAGAGTATAAGAATAAACAAACTCTTCTAATTCATATCCACAAAGTGGGTTGGGAAGCATTAGTGCAAATCTCTGCTGACCTGCAGCATTTAGTCCATAAACTTTGGATAACCTAGACGATCCATCAGTGTCCAGCAGATGTTTTCGATTAGTTTAATTTCATCTCTAGGCAAATTTTGTTTCCAAATGTTAGTATTAGATGGTGATATTTCCCCTTCATAGGGAAGGTAAAAAAGGTTCGTGGAGGTGGCAAACAATATTTGGTTTAAACTAGCAGGAGACAAAGGAATTCCAAGAAAGGCAAAAATCCTTTCGGTGGTTCTCTGAGGAAAGTGCACAATATCTTCAAACTTGACCAGCTGGTAGCTGGTAGGGAGCAAATCTGTATTTATTCTCAAGGCTGCTGCTGTGTTTGCCAGCCACAGGTGAGACAACAGGGAGACTGCACTTGATCTAGATTTTGATAACTCTTTCCTCAATGGTTCATACTCAAAAGCAAAGCCTGAATTCAAGTTACATTTGCTTTTACCTCTCTCTATTTTAAACAGTTTTGCTAAGTGCTCTGGTACATTCTTCAAAGAGTAAAGACTTGGTTTACTACTGTACAGCATTGCATAAACCCATGCCCGAGGATCTCTTACTACATACAATGCCCTCATCGAAGCTCCCAAAACTTCCTGAAAAAAATGAAGCTTTAATGTCCAGCTCCCACTGCTTAAACTGAGCACAGGACGTGCACTTGGGTAATAGACCAGGTGCCTCCTCAAAGCCCTAATATATTCAGCATCTCTATCAAAGGCGCCTTTCATTCTACTTTTTTGTTCTGGCAAAGACTCTCTCCTTTTCAATTTTCTTTTTTTGTCCTTATTCATTGCAAAATATTGGGCCAGTTTATTCCTACTGGGTTCATGCAGATGGATGTTTTGCAAATGCAGTTTCGTGTCCTGCACTAAAGACTGTAGCCAGCCTCGGAGTAAACGAAAATGCCCACTCTGGATTTCTGACACTTTCCATTCACAGGCATCTACAAATGAGTCTATTTCAAATTCAGTTTCAGGGATATCAATGTACGCTGTAGGAACCCTGATATAGAGAAAATCACTACTGTTGAAAAAAAGTTGTTTGAGAATTTCAGCTCCTGAACCAGGAAGTGAGGTAATAACAACATCAGGAAGATCGACGTGGTGCCCTTCAAAAGACAAAGACTTCTTGCTTGTCTCGACCTTGGTCTTTGTCCATTTTGCACAGATGGGCTGAGTGCAAGTGCTCCACACATCCAGAAGCTCAATGAACCACAGTGCAATAACAAGTATTAGTATCCATCGCATTAACTTTCTAAAGGAAAGGTAAAACCGCCATTGAAAAGTTAGGATCACCAAGCTAATGCACAAAATTAATCCAACTGCTACATTAAATTTAAATCCAAAGGGAAAAATAACTCTATCTTGTCTTACAGGCTTTACTATTGTTTGAGTGCCCAGACCAAATCGGGTAATTCGGCCTTGATCAGCCACATTGGCAAAGCCACCAAATCCCAGGTAATTGAATCTTGTCTGCAGGTTATGGTAGTCAGTTACAATGGAAACAACCTGCTCAGTATTATTGACATTGACAGAAATCTGAAGTCCAGAATTGGAATTATCAATGAATCTACAGCTGGAAACATTGACATATGGCCCATAAAAGACATAAGCAATTCTTGTGATTGTAGATTCCATCTGAAATGTAACATTAACAAATTGAGTCCACCGTTTCTTAAATTCAGCAGCTTGCTCTGCTTCCTGGATACTCGCCACAGGGCTATTGCCATGATGATCAAACCAAAACATTTTGTAGTGTGCATCCCACACATCCATCATGGCACCATTATATTTATTCATAAACCTATATGGGATGTATTTAAAATCAATATCCAGATTATGAAAGAAGGCACTGACAGAATTTATTGGGGAATCTTCTTGCTTCTCAATGTGATCAACAACTAGCAGAGTTTGAGAATTTAAGAGAAGTAAAGCACGATACACACTTTTCAGTCTCATCGCTGAAGAATATGCGGACACTGCTTCCCCACTCACGAATATCATTTCTCCATGTTGAGAGGCAGTGATGATTTCCCCAGCTGCATCACCAACCTCTTCACCAGTCCATTTAAGCCACTGTGCACATTCTCCCAGTTGACCTTCCCAGGGCTTATTACACTGGCTTGAGGGTGACGGAGCAAACACCAATACATTGTTAAGGTGGCTCAACTTGGGTCCATAGAGAGCTTCAGAAACAAATACTTGCCCATTGGGGGCAAAAGTAAATGAATTCTGATCTGGATGTTCATGTCCTGGGTTAAAGCTTCTCCACCCATCAATCCAAGAGTATGGCTGAAAGTGAACTATGTCATACACAGCTCGTCCCCCCAGCTTCCCAGATTTAAAAGACACAAATGTATTGGTCTGTGTGTTTGGCAACCCAGCCCCATAAGTGACAACACCCCAATTAGGAAACATGTGCATTTTTGCAGTACCATATTCAGCAGGAGGCTGTGGAGTTAGTTGGGGATCATACCAGATATATTCAGTGTGAAGAGTACTCCACCTTTGGGCAGTGGAAGGAACCATTGGTCCATCTTTAGGTCGGTGCTTTCTAATTTGCTGAGCTAACCAATTTCCAGCTCCATTCTTTAAGATGAACTTATCCAAGAAAACTAGCTGGCTCTCTGGGCCATAAAACCAATTATAATTGGAATCTGCTATACCCACAGTTCTTTGGAAGCCCGGTAAAACAGTGGCATAATAAAACCAAAAGTGCATTTTTAACCAGTTATTATCCAAGTTGTTGATATTAAAATGGCGCTGGGCCAGAAAAACATATTGTGTGACTGATTTAGCTGTATAGCTGCCATAGGCGACCCCTTCATCCAAAGAACCATCAACAATATGATTCAATAGAAACATCGTCTTTTCCATCACATCTACTACAACCTGTTTCCATACATTTGCCTTAGATCCTTTATCTACCCCAGTCACCAAAGCCCCTGTGAGTAATGCTATCATATTAGTAGCTTGGTGGTTATGGAGAAGTTGCTTGCCCCACGACCTCACCTTTGAATACTCATACATTTCCTCAGTAATAACCCATATTTTTTCCAGATATTTTTGTCTTCGATGATTATCTAATAAGTTATATAAAAAGTCAAAGGCCGTGGCAAAACCTGTTAGGGAATGACCTATTGGAACCTCATCCCCTGGTGCATTCTCAACTAGCCAGTCTTTGTAGCCAACCATCCTGTCCATATATTCCAAGACAAATTCAAAGGCAACTTTGTCTTCTGGGCATAACAAACAGTATAATGCTAAAGGAGGCAGATTGTTACCATAAATTTCATTCCACTTGGCAGCAAAATCAGCATGCTTGGGTGGAGGTAGGTAGTATGTTGGGTTGGACAGCATAACTGTCACTGCACTTCTGATAGTTCTAAAAAGATGCAAATGGCTTGTGCGAGACTTTTGTCTCATTGCTTGGATTTCTCCAGTATCAAAATATAAACTTGGATGAAGCATACTTTTCTTCAGCTTTGGGTTGGGTCTGAAATCTTGCACTTTCTGCATCTTAAACTGACCTATATCATCTGTGAAAACTGCCCATTCAGAGTAATTGCTCACAGACTCTTCGAAAGTAGAGAAACCAAACGTCACTAATGTTAAAAATAGGAAATGTCCTGAAAACATTAACGCCATGATCCATGGGGGAGTTCCTTTCCTTAGGCATACATATCAAATGTGGTACCCAATGTGTTTCCCATCTGGTTAGTATAAAACATACATTAAAGGTTCTGATAAAACAAAGACTGTAAATCTTATATGCTGTGAAATCCAGCTGACATTCAGCTCATTCCAACCAAGTGCAGTTGCCAAAAAGAGAAAATTTACACTGTGTATCTGTGTCCCTAGCACAGTTTTGCTTCCAATAAAAGTTCAATCAATGTTAAAGCCTCCAATTCTTCCATAACACACTGGAACAGTAGTATTGTAAAAAAAAAAAAAAATTTGGCATATACTTCCTTCATACAAATCTATTTAACAGGAAGAGTTGAAACACACATTGTAAAAAAAAGAAAAAGCACTCCAAAATTCAAATTAAAAGTAATTCCTAGCATAGGAAACCATCTCTGGTGATTAACTCCCTACACATATATGATGCGTTTGTGCATGTTTGCCCAAAGATGAAGATAAAGCATTGACATTCTTTAAGTGAGTGGATTCAGTTGTTATTCTTCTCAATTTTTTATATTTCTTGCTTTGTGAATTTTTTCTTCTTCCATTTTTGGTAGAAAAACATCCTCAACAAGTGTTCAAAGCCCTACTAGGTGTTTTAAAAAAATCAAAATTCCTGCCCTCATTTCAATTCTTTTTCAGGCTTACTTACTCATCAGCCTATCAGGACACACAGAAAGCAGTTCCACATCTTCTTTTATTAGCTTCATCTGTACAACTATAAAGATCTAATCTCCTCAGCCACCTAGGTGCTTCTCTTCCATTCATGAAGTAACTTGGAAAGAAAACTCCCCTTTTACCAACAGAGACGTCTCTTTTCTTTTCCTTTTTTCATGATACTCTTTTCTGGAGGAAAAGAAAAACAAAGAAATTCTCTGAGGCTGCAGGTATGCTGGGAGTGTACATAAACCGATGATTTAAATATTCTACGATTGGAATTTTAGTATCACAATTAAAATCTGATATTCTTAAATTAGCTCAAGTGATTTTCTTTCTTATAAATTTAAATGCACATATTGGGATCCCAATGAATGTTAGCAGATGATGAGCAACTATAAAATACAGCTCTCCTAACAGTATTTATATGTTAACTGTGGCTTACTTCAGTCATTGAAAAATGTTTTTATTCAAATGAAGTTAATACAAAGATGAGTCCTGCTATCATTCTTGTTATTTACAAAGGACCCAGGGACAAAAAAGTAAAAGTTAAAAGGACCTTTTTAAAATTCCGGTTGAAGTTTGGCTTTCATGAAATCAGAAAATGTCATCGTAACGAGAACTACTAAGACGAGTCACTTTCCTCAGAGGGGAAATCTTGACAATGCGTGGGGCAGAGGAACAGAAGTTCCACTCCCGTCTCTCACCTGTGGCCTCCCTTAACATCCGACAAGAAGCCACCAGAGGGAGCTCAGACCCAGATTTACCGAGCAGCCTCTCCTTTGCCCGTCTTCGGTCTTGAAGAACCTAAAACCAAGTTTCAGTCTTGGACAGTCTCCTCTCCGAAGGAAACATTAGCGCTAGGAGTTTCCTGATCCGCCCCGCCTGTTGCATTTTTTTATTCCTGCGCCGCCTCCATCATCCGCTCCCCACTCCCTTATGCTTACTGTTTCACCTGGCTGACTCCTGTATTATCCTATTCAAAGCTCTTTCAAATCAGGAGTAGGACTAAGTCCCCTTTGTAAGTGCTATATCTGTGTGTGAAATGAGTTGAACATTTAGCAACTGGACTCATTAGAGCCCTGTTTCCTCCGCTGAAGCTCATTCCCAAACAAAGATCGTCCTTGTCCTCTGTCCTCCAAAAACAGAACTTCTTGTAAACATCTAGTTTGTCCCTCTACGTGGCCCATGATGGTGGAGGATGACCGGCGGCCTCTGGCCTCATTTATGAGAGAGTAGAGTTGAGGGAAAGGGACCCCTACTCCAGAGATTCCTATATTTTCTGCAGAGGAGAGCCTAGAAACTAGTGTTAGTGAACACAGTAAATAAGTAAATACGCAGACCATTTATCAGAACAAAATGTGTGGATGGGGTTATTTTTTCTGCGGATCCAAAGTGACTCATGATACAAGAGCAAGATGAATCACAGAGAATTAGTGTGTGAACATCTGCCAGGCAAACATTTTAACTTCCAACCATCTTTTTTCCAAATTTATTACTGTCAATATGATCATTTTCACTTTACCGATGAATAAACTCAGGTACAAACATTGTGGACTTTCAGTTCTGCCCTGTGTGTCTGTACTGAAGCTCTGAGAATACAGCTAAACTCTGGGCATTCTCAGATGATTTTCAGGCTAATTCATTTTGAACAGCCATCTTCTTACAGTTGTGAAATGTGAGTACATTGAAATAAAACAAGAGCCACAGCCAAATGATGCAAATCATTGGCAGAAAGGGTGGTAGGTAAATGGCACTATTAAAAATGAAGAGTCTTGTTTCCTGTGAACTAAAAATGGATAGTTCCAATTATTGTTCCTTCCACACATAAAGATGGAACAAAGTTAGTTAATTATAAATAATGCATCCAACCATAGAAGGGATGAGCTATATGATATGTTATTGTACATAAAAACCTTTATGAGTGTGGCAAGAGACACATATACCAACAGCTGCTAAATTCAGAATCCTGGAGCAGTATCTTATTTTAATGTAAGTGAAGAACAGTACAGTCTATTTCTCTGGGGATTTCCCTCTATATAAAAGGATCTTAAATCTACATGAGATTTTACTCAGTGATTTCAAAGTACTTATGAAAATTTGTTTTCTTTATTTGCGTATCTTTCAACTTACTCACCAACTTACAACAGAGACAGGGCTTTCTGGAATAGATCCCCAGGGCAGAAGCATTTCTCTTTCTTCCTTCCTTCTGTTCTTTGCTCCTCTCTCTCTCTCCCCTCTTTTTCTTTATCTTTCTTTCTTTTTTTAATTTCTTGATATCTATCCCAGAGCCTGGCACTTTGTGTTGAACGTGTGTGAAATATTAAACATGAACTATCACCTCCATTTATGGCAGAAGAGAAAAAGTCATAAAGGTCTAAAGTGGGTTACCAAATTCTGAGCAGTCACAACCCATAGTTGGAGCTATGTCTTGGGGTGACTTAATTCAAGTGACACCTAAGACTGGGAAATCGGCCAACACTTTAAAGAGAATTTCTGCAAGAATTTGATGTCTTAAGATAAACAAATTTAATTCCTGTGCCTTAGAACATAAGGTAAATACTACATCCCCTTACAAAATGATAAAGTGCAAACAGTAAAGTAAACCTAGATACTACATAAAAATCTTATTTGTCCATGATCTTTTATTCTGGTGGACTCTTAATAATTAGAGCCAAGATATACAAGAACTAATTGTTATGCATTCAGCCACTGACCGCGCACAGATCTCTAATGCACCAGCTTGCACAGATCTCTAATGCACCGGCTTGCACACAGCTCAGGCATTTGAATCTGGGGAAGGCTTTGTTATTCTTCTCTTAGTGTAGACCTTCTTTGGTAGGTTTTGGCTGTGAGAGCTCAGATGCAGATCTCTTGAACTACTTACTAGGGCCAGATGTATATTGTATTGATCCACTAGAAATATTAGAGCTACTGTTTGCCCCCGAGTTTAGGGATATAACAGCTGTGACTGTTTAGAAACAGACACCAAACATATGCTACAAATGTTATTGCACACTTGGCCAGCAGTAATAGGTCACACCAACGATAAAATAGAGAAAACCACAGATTTCAAACAGGCAGTAGAATCTGGAAATACTCTTTTTCCATTGCTTTACTGTTTGCCCCCGAGTTTAGGGATATAACAGCTGTGACTGTTTAGAAACAGACACCAAACAATGCTACAAATGTTATTGCACACTTGGCCAGCAGTAATAGGTCACACCAACGATAAAATAGACAAAACCACAGATTTCAAACAGGCAGTAGAATCTGGAAATACTCTTTTTCCATTGCTTTGAATACAGAACATCTCAAAATGACAGGGATTTTGCCTGCAGAGTTGCTAATGAAGATGTGGCTGAGAGTGTTTCTTGAGTTTGTTTATCCAGCTGTACGAGTCAGTATGACAGTACCTAGATTTTAAAAACTTAAAAATACCAAAGCCAAATTCTATGGAAAAGAGTTTCCCCGTAAGTCTAATAAACTCTTGTGTTCATAAATAAGAAGCTTTACTGCTACTATATCTGCTTACATACAGTTATGTTTTTGCTATGAAAGAAAATTTAAAACAAAGTGAAACTTGCAAAGGGAACACAAGATGTTTTCTCCAGGATCTTTCTCCCTCTTTTCTCTTCACCCCCCTCCACTTATACCAGTGGTTCTAAACCCAGAGCAATTTTAAAATTTTTTTCCTTCAAGGGACCTTTGGCGATATCTGGAGAAATTTTGATGATCACAATTCGTCTATGCAGGTGGGAGACTGCTAGCATCTAGTGGGTAGAGTCTAAAGATAAGGATGGTGTTAACACTCTACAATGCACAGGACAGCCCACTCCCCACTGCCACCCCCACCAAACAAAGAATTATCCAGCTCAAAGTGTCCATATTACTGAGGTGGAGAAATTCTGACATCGCTCACTTACTCTAAAAGTTGATGATGTGAAAATTGTGGGTAGTTTGAATCAAATCCTGAATTATCCCCCTGGTCTCCCAGTCACCACTTTGCAGTTTATTTCCAGAGCCAGCTTTTATGATTTGAAAGTATGTGTCCCTCTGAAATTCATATGTTGGGATCTAATACCCAATAATGATAGGATTAGAGGTGGGGCCTTTTGAGAAGTGGTTAAGCCATGAGCATTCCACCCTCATCAATGGAATTAGTGCTCTTATAAAAGAGGTTGAAGGGAGTACCCTAGTCCCTTTTTGCCCTTCTGTTACTATCCATTTTATGCTGCTATAACAAAATACCTGACACTGGGTAATTTGTAAGAACAGAAAAATTTTCTTTCACAGTTTTGGAGGCTGGGAAGTCCAAGATCAAGGTGTAGGCAGGTCAAGACTATGCTGCTTGGACTCTTTGCTTGGAAGATCGTACTGAATGCTGCACCCTCCAGAGGGGAGAAAAGCTATGTCCTTGCATGACAGGATAGCAGGAGAGAAAGAGAACCTACTCCTGCAAGCCCTTCTTATAGCAGCCTTCATCCCTTTCTGAGGGTTCTGCCTCCTGTTAGGGCCTCCCATTAGGCCCCTCCTCTCGACACTGTTGCATTGGGGTGTTAGTTTCCAACACATTAATTTTGGAAAACAAATTCAGACCATAGCACCTTCCATCTCTTTTTCCACATAAGGACACAGCCTTTATCCCTTTTTTGCCCTGTCCACCGTGTGAGAATGCAGCAAGGGGCACCATCTTGGAAACAGAGAGCAGCCCACACCAGACTGCTGCCACCTTGATTTTGGACTTCCCTGCCTCCAGGACTGTGAAGAATACATTTCTACTATGTATAAATTACCCAGTCTGTGGTATTTGTTATAGCAGCAAGAACAGACTAAGACATTAGCTCTTACCCAATTTATTGACAGGTGGTTTTCGGTTGTTTACCAGGTACTGGGTCCATTTTTCTTTACTTGACCAAAGACACTCCTAAACACAGCTCTCCCACCTCTTATAAAAGTTTGGGGTATCTCCCAGTCATAACTGATAGTAAACCAATTACTATCAAATAATAATGGGAATAATGTGATTTGGGGGTTATCAAAAATACCCATCTGATGCTAATAAAAGCAAACCCTTTCATTCCCATCTTCCCACATACCCCAACCACCTTTATTATTATCTTATTTTTCCCTCTAGTGCAATGTTTTTCAAATTAAAATTATTAAACTATTATCACCAGAAAGTCAATGGTTTTGTTAAAAATGTCAGTTTTTCAGATCTATCTCAGCCTTATGAATTAAGAATCTCAATGTGTGACCTGGTAATGTGTACCTTTAAATGCTCTTCAAGTGCATAACAAACTTTGAAAGTCACCATTTTAAAATAATTCTTATTCTTTTCTCCTTCTCCACACACCTGTGGGGGTTGTGTCTGAGGGTTTGTTTGGGTGGGTAACAGAAACATCCTCAGGCTGGTAGGAGCACAGGCACTAAGTAGGTTTAGGAACTAGTGTTGCAGAATAACTCAGACACATAGGTAGTTATTTTGCAGCTAATTATTTTACATGTAAATTGTTTGTTCACTTGGGAAGGAGTGAGTGGGCAGATAGAGTCAAGCAATAAAGGTAAACAGGGTTTATAAGACAGAAAAGAGGAAAATATTAAGACAATCTAGGAGCAATGAAACTTGCATTGCACATTTTTAAGTCAAATTGATTAACTGGTAGCTAGCAGAGGTGTTGGCTGCCCAGGAAACAGCAAGAGTTTAGCTGCGAAGCAGATGTGACAGGCTCTATTTGTATAATGTCAGCCAGAAACCTTCCATCAGCGCATCTACTTTAGTCAGATCCACCCTGTACCACACTCCTCAGAAGACTTCTTGCTGGAAAGCTGCTAGGAACTAAGGTTCCTCTCTCCAGCAGTCCAGGGCCAGGATGCTTCTCCCTTGGCTTCTGGGCATTTGCTTCCTCCTCTTTCTCTGAGGATCAGCTTCGCCTGCTCTTTTCTGGGGATATGACTCAACATGGCTACCCCTCAGCATGTTTACATTGCCTTGATTGTACTATCAAGCAGAAATAAATTGTCCTTTTGAAATCTCAATCCAAATCTTCAGAAAAGTTGGTTGCACAGCAGGGGCAAGGCTCCATCAGAACTCAGGCAATGATGAAAAGCAGTTCAGGGTCATATAGTTCAAACATTGCTACAGGGGCTGGTATTTGTGGGTTTAGTATAACAATCATTTGGGAGAACAGAGCTGGCTCATCCCTTAAAAGTATCTAATATAAAATGATGCATGCCCGAGGGCCATGCTTCTCCTGAGAGGCATATATAGAAAGCAGTGGATTTGATTGGGTAGTAGAGGTGGTGAAGGTCGAGGTGGGGTGGATAGTATGAGGTAGGATAGGCGTGTAGGTTGAATGATGTGCACAAGTCCTGTAAAGCCAGCAGACTCTCATTTCTTATGTTCTGAAAATTATTCCTATGGTAGAATTTATTAAATTTACCTGATTGTAAGAATCACCTAGAATTGCTTGTTAAAAATATAAAATATGAGACCTGAGAACTTACCCTAGAATTATCGGGTATGATGGGGAAGGAAATAAAAGGAATCCATATTTTTAAATGCCATTATAATCCTGAAAAATTAGCAAATTACCCTTAGAAAGATAACCTTTTAAAATATTGCCAGCTATCAACAACATCTCTCCGACCAACTCCCTCAGACACTCCAGAAATTGTAAACACCATTCTACTCTCTACTTCTATGAGATCAACTTTGTTAGATTCTATATATGAGTAAGATTATGCAGTATTTGTCTTCTGTGCCTCGATTATTTCCTCCAGGTTCATCTGTGTGATCCACATGGCTTACTAGTATTCTGTTGTGTATATGTACCACATTTTCTTTATCCATTCATCTACTGATAGACACTAAGGTTGATTCCACATTTTGGCCATTGTGAGTAATGACACAATAAACATGGGAGTGCATCTCTCTGACATATTGATTTCTCCACAAAAATGGTAACTATGTGAGGTAATGCATATGCTAATTAGCTAGATTTAGTCATTCCACAATGTGTATACACTTCAAAATGTCATATTGAACATGATAAATACAATTTTATCTGTCAATATAAAATAATAATAATAATAATGACCAAAATGTTGCCAGCTACTTATAATAGAACATAAATTAGTTTAAGACCCGGAAAACA
>NW_007728063.1:213135-214097 GCF_000696425.1 Galeopterus variegatus | reverse complement strand
ATTAGTAATGGCTCAGGAGCTGGGAAAATAGATAAAAACCTAAATGTTGTAAGAAGTCTCTAGGATGTTTGCATTTTTCGGAGCTGCACCCCTTTTGTTATAGTACCTGGCATCCAGCCAGACACACAGCAGGCTGGCTGACTACTGCAGAGGGAAATCCTGGAACTTCTCTTGCTGACCTGCTTCCAGAGTTTCCAACACCGCTAGCCAGAGACTTCCTATAGACAATGAGGGAATTCAATAACAACGAATGTGGCAGTTCAGCTCTTTATCTAGGAACCTGTGGGGATGGGATTGAGATGTTTTCCCTGCAGCTGGCTGCAAAGCAGGCTACTGAGAAGGCTCAGTATGAAATAGAGAGCTGCTGTGGCATATGCACCATCATGGGCTAGAGCTTTTTATCATTGGATTCAGTTAAACACAAAATGCAAAATGAAAATCATGTCTCTCATTGGTAACACTTTTAAAACTAATATTTAGAAAAGAGATGAATAGAACCATGTTTCTCAAAAGTCCTTGATGATTAAGAATCACCAAAGGCTCCTAATAATTCCCTTAGCCAGAAATGCAGAGTCAGGGCATCTGGGATGATATCTAGAACTTGATGATCTTAGCAGGTATGTCATGTGACTGTGATCTCCAGGGAAATTTAGGAAATACTGGAATGGAAGGATAGAGTGATTCTCTCCCTATAATGGTATTACTCTCAGTCTTCACCTATTATGTTTTCCTGGTTTATTTCTGTGTCAGCTCTTACAGGTTTATGGTTACATGCCTGGATTTGGAATGAGATGGTCCTGAGTTTGAATCCAAATTCTGACACTATATGTAAGTTGCTGTGAGATATTAAGCCAGTTGCTTATCTTGTCTGATTATAGGTGTCGTAAAATGGGGTTACAGCATCACAAACTGTGTTGGGTAGTTGGGAAGTTTAAACAATAAGAGGCAGGTACATTTCTTAG
>NW_007728063.1:211399-212075 GCF_000696425.1 Galeopterus variegatus | reverse complement strand
ATCACAAACTGTGTTGGGTAGTTGGGAAGTTTAAACAATAAGAGGCAGGTACATTTCTTAGTACAGAGCTTTGAAGATGGCTCAATGAGAGCTCTTTGTAGTTGAAGAGGAATTTCACATACTTTGTCTCATTGAATCCTTTTAACAATCATGTGAATGATATATGATTAACTCAATTTTATATACTGAAAACTGAGGAAGAGAAATTTAAGATAGAAAAATGTCTTAGGATAGTGAGACAAAAATAGTATACTGGTATCTCTCAACTTGGTTTCTAATTTGTCTGATTTTAAAGACTGAGAATATTTTAAGGATACATCGGGTGCAGTTTCCTCATTTTACTGATGAAGAATCTCAGGTACAAGAGAAGTAAACTGATTTGTTCAATGTGAAAGAGAGACAGAATGACACTGGGACCAGAACGCGGGTTTCTTTTCCGCCCATCTGCAACCTGGCCATTACATTGTTGATGATGCTATCTGTCTTTAAGCATACCTAATAATAAACATTTTAGATTTGCTTCTTCTGACATTAAAAACAATAACTCAGAAAATAGCTATTCTGTATGCCACTTAAATTACAGCAGTTTTGAAAAGATTTTCTAGGGTCCATTTGTATCAAAATTCTTCCAGAAGCTTTTAAAAACCTTGGTATCTATGTCCATCATAGATCCTTT
>NW_007728063.1:173547-210573 GCF_000696425.1 Galeopterus variegatus | reverse complement strand
TATCAAAATTCTTCCAGAAGCTTTTAAAAACCTTGGTATCTATGTCCATCATAGATCCTTTTTGAATCACAATCTTAATCAGGGCATGAAAATTTGCATTTTTATCAAGTTGACAATAAAAATTTGAGAACGAGCCAATTACCCTATTCTGTCCTTGAGGCCAGAAACTGTGTCTTGTCTGTCCTTCTATTGTCTTCCCATCAGTTCCGGCTGGAATTTTAGGCACATATTTCCACACAGTTGATTCACTGAATTGAACTATGGTGGAATCAAATTAAGGTCAAGTGTTTTGATTATATAAAAATCTGTGAAGCACATGTATGGAAGAATCATTTCCAAAGATATAATTTATATAATCTCTAAATTACAAGCATACGTTCTCCTGCCATATATATTTGTCTGTCAGAAATATATACATATATATGGGATATGATATATACTCTACATATATATTATATATGAAAGACAAAGAGGGAGAGAGAAGAGAAAATTAGCTTTCAGGCCAATTTTATTAGTTATCTATTGTTGCACAAATTATCCCAAAACTTAGAAGCTAAAAACAAGCAAATGTTTATTTTTTCCACCAATTTCTGAGGATTAGCAACCAGAATATCTTAACAGGATGGTTGTGGTCAGGGTCTCTCAGGAGGTTGTGGTCACAATGTCTGTATTTTAACCTTGGGTATGGTGAGGCCAGCTGCAGATCAAGAGAGAGAAACTGTAAAGAGTTTTACAGTGTTGCTGTACTCACAGCTCACTGGGCAGAACATAGCTGGCCAAGCAATGCTACTTAGGAAAAGCATTTGGGGTCATTAACGAGGCAGAGGCAGGAAAGAAAACTGTGAGTGAGCATCTTTATTGTGGTTTCTGCAGAAAGAAACAGGTGAGGCAGGGTAAACAGGCTGATAATTGGCCAGCTTGAATAAGTTCAGTTGGCTCTGGACAGAGGGGCTGTCCCTGCTCCTCTGGTACTTGTCCCTGGGGTGATTAGAGTGGATGAACAGTGACCCAGAATGTGGCAAGAGTATTTTCTCTTAGACCCTGGTTAAGGCAATGCTGACTGGAGGGAAGAATAAATGATCAATTTATTTTGTATTTATTTTGGTCATTATTATAATTCTGTTACTTTTTGGTATTAAAAAGTCATAGTTGCAGTAAACAAAGGTCATTTCTTTTCATAATTTTCATATATGATCACAAGATAAAATCTGGAATAACACGAATCATCATTATATCAAAACAGCTATTTAAAAAAGTGATATGCTAAATTCTGTGGCCAAGCACATTTTCATGTTTATTCATCCACTTACTCAACAAATACTAATAGTTTTTATTATGTGCCGTGCTCTGTGATTAGCACTTGGTAAACAATAGCAAAAAAAGAAGCATGGTCCCAGTTCTTACTGAGTTTATGTTCTAGTGCAGGAAAAAAGTTATATTGACATATTCACACTATCATGTATAGAATTAAAAACTGAATTACAATAAAAAAAAAGTGCACAGAAATATGAAAACGGACAGGGAATTTGGAGGAATAGTTAGGGAAGGCTTCCTGGAGAAAGTGGCAATTGGTCCTTGGGCTGAAGTCTGAACAAGCTGGGAAGGGGATGAGAAAACAGGACCCCCCTCTCCTTAGTCAATTGAACTTTACATCACATATTCTAAAAGTTAAACAATCTTGATTTCCAAAGAGATCTTCTGTATTTTACTGCCTTACTTAAATAATGTTGTCCTTTTTAATATCTACATTATTTTACTCCCCTGTCTTATTAATAGTCTTTTTACAGAATCTGAATATTTTACTGGGCAACTACCATGACTTCTTTCAATGCGTGTTATCAGAATTTCTGTTAAATAACCATTTTGACATTTACTAGCTTACAACCACAAAGTCCCTTCCTACTACCCCCACTGAGCTTTGCAGAAACTCATTTTTGCTTCCTGAGCCTCAGAGGGTGTGCTCTCCCCTCCTGGCTACTGGGAGAGAGTCTTGGTTATACCACTTACATGTTAATAAAACCTATCTTTCTATGGGTTAAGTTACTTAGGTGTGGCGGTCCAGGCCTCGACTGGTGACCACTCACCTGTACCTTTCCCACAGTTCAACTACTCTACATGATAAAGTCTTGTTGTTTTTTTTTTTTTTTTTAAACTGAACCTATTGTGTGTTTCTATAGCAAGGGGTGGGAAGAGGAACAAGTTTCATGTGGATGGAACAGCAAGTGCAAATACCTGTAGTGAGAGGGAGACAGGCAAGTAAGAAAAACAAAAAAAGACTTGTGCATCTGGATAAGAGGAAGCTTAGGGTAATGTGATGTGAAAGAAGACTGAAGATGTGAAACCAAAATCTAATATACAGGGTTATAATCAATCCCATTTTGCCCAAGGATGGTCATGTTTTACATTAGCTAATTATATAATTATTAATAGCACTCCCTGTCAATCTTGAAATTCTCCTGGTTTGAATGATACATTTTATCATCAAACTTTCCACATTAAATGTTTTAGTCTTTTTCTTAATAACAATAGGAAGTCATTAAGGGTTTTAAGCATAGAGTAACATGTATATCAAATTTGTGTTTTGCACATATCTTCCTGTCATACTGAGTAGAACAAATTAGCAGAGAGTGTACAGGGACACAAGTTAGTCTGTTGCTTTAGTCCTGGCAAGATATGATAGGTTGGGCTAGACTGGTGGCAGTGAAGAGGGACAGACAGGGTCTGATTGAAGAAATGGGCTGCTAACTCTGCATTGCAGTCTTTGCCTGAATTTCTCGTCCACTGACCTTTTCACTGTTTGTGAGTACTAAAAGCCTTTTTTCATTATCTTCTAAATTAGGACCCACTCATACTTCTTCTTACTCTCAGGAGGAGAAATTGTTCTCTTTTTCCTTGAAAACTAAAATCAATAGATAGGAACTCCCTCATTGTCCAGCTATCAGACCTGCAAATCTACCCACATCCGCACAAAGCCTCTCTTCTTCTCAGATTACAATATAGGAGGTATCGCTCCTTTAACATAAAGTCCATAAATCCCCTTCTGATTTAGATCCTAGAAATGATCTCTCCCTTGCATAGCACTGATGCTCTGGATTATTCACATTCCACTCACTTTTTAACACTATCCATTCTGGTGTTTTCTCTCACTATATCTGGAAAGGTCTCTCTCTGGAGACATCAGTGACATCTATGTCACTAAATCTAATAGACTTTTTCCAAGTCCCATCTTACTTGACCTCTCAGCAACATGTGATATTGTTGTTTCCTTCCTCTTTTTGAAACTGTCATTTACATTGGCCTCTGAACATCAACTTTCCTCATTTTTCTCCTCCATTACATATTGGAGCCCCAAGGACCCACAAGGCTCCTGGACTATCTACCCTTCTTTCTCTGTCCTCCCCCCTGTATAATATTACACATGCCCATATCTTTTTTTTTTCTATTTGTTATTTTTTCTATTTTTAAATTTATTTTTATTAGCATATTCATTGCTATAAATCATATTATTTATGCCCCTTATCCAATTCCCCTTCCTCCCCTCCCCCTTCTCTCCTCCTCCCCATACCCTTCCTCCTCCTCCCTCTAATAACCATAGATTTGTTGTCTCCATCTGATAGATTAACTGTTCTTCTGTTGGTTTGTTGCCGAGATGATCTGTCCAGCACTGAGACAGGTGTGATCAAGTCCTCCCCTATTACTGTTAATACCTATCCATATATTGTTAATTTTCCCACATTTATATATCGAGATTAAGGTAATCAAATAGTACCAATCGAATGTCTCAAAAATCAAACCAAAAATTCACATGGCTAAGCTCAAATTTGCGAGTTCTTTCTACCCTAAACCTGATCCTTTTCCATTGCTTCATATTTTAGGGACTGTCACATACGTCTAATCACATAAGTTAGAATGCTAGTCATCTTTTATGCTTCCATCTCCCCATAGTTTATCTTTTGCCAAGTTCTGTCAATTCTATCTTGTAAATATTTAAAACAATGGCATTTGCTGTATTTTTTCATTCTCTGTAGTAGCAATGAGTTGTGTGGGTTCAATCACGAAGAAAGCAGGCTATAAAGTACATCCAGGATTAGGCTTTGCTTTCTACATGGTGCAGGGAGACTGTGGTATTTGCAGCAGTGCTATTGAAATGATGTACCATGAATCTAGCTGCATACAGAAGGAATTATGAATATGGAAAACTTTTGTATTGAATTTCTGATGCAGCTGACAAATAGTCTTAGAGAAATAGCTGGGAGCTGGAAGAAGAGGAGTTTTCAGGAAACAAGATTCTTTTTTCCTTTATTATTATTATCTTTTTTTTAAATTGACTTTAAAAAAAATTTCTAGCCAGACTCAGTGCTAAAGGCAGAACAGTGAACCAAAGAAATCAAGCCCTTGTCCCCATGGGAGCTTACCTTTGAGTGGAAGCCACATACAATAAATACGTATATAAATAAACATATAATGTTATGTAGTAATAAATGATAAGAAGAAAACGAAGCAAATTAAGGAGCAACAGAAGCACTGGAATGCTAATGTAGAGACCTCTCTGAAGGGCGATATTGAGCAGAGACCAAAAGAATGATGGAATAAGACAGGAGAATTTCCAGCCGATGGATCAGTTGTACTCAGGCCCAGAGACAGGAGAATGCTTAGTCAGATTGAGAAACAGCAAAGAGGCCAGCACATCTGGAGGCATTTGCAGGGAGGTGGGGGTGAGGATTTGGAGAAGTAACAGAGGACCAGGTAATGCATGGCTTGTGCATGGCCTGTGGCCCCTGATAAGGATACTGGATTGTATCCTTGGTGTGACATGAACTTCTTAGGGTATTTTGAGCATGGGACTGGCAAGATATGAATATGTTTCAAAAAAATTTCTCTGACAAACATGCAGAGAATAAGCTATGGTGGGGAAAGGGATGGAATCAGGAAAACCAGAGCATGATGCAGAAATTAGTAATTTTGTCTGGTGAAAGAGTCCAGAGCATAACCATAGGTAGAGTACAGGGTAAGTTCACTGGAATGTGGTGTTCAAAGAGCTACAAGGCCGTGGAAGTCTCCTCCAGGGGGATGTTGCAGGCATCTCATTAGAGTATTCCCCAGGTGAGGTCCCTGATGATGAGGAGGAGGAGCAGAATGTGACAGAATAGAGAAAAATGAATTCAAAGAGGAAGTTGTTTAAGAACAGGAGACATAATCCTGGAGCCAATCACAGACTCAGTAATAGTATTTCAGAACTAAATAAAAAGGAGACGAATAATGAATAATGTTTAAACAAGATGCAGTCTGTCTCTTCAGAACACATGCCTCCCTCCTAGAAAGAGGAAGAGGGAGAGTTGGGGCCATTTAAATGCTAAAAGCTGAGCCACAGGTTAAAAATAATTCCAGTTATATTACTGTTTGATCAAGTAATTTTACAAGAAGCAGTACATTTAAATTAAATTTTAGGGTTTTTTTTTAATTAAAAAGGAAAAGAAGAATCCTAATGTTAAAGAATCCTCGATAGAGTGTTGCAAATATTAGACAAATATTAGACTCAGAGCATCAAAAAACTAATTTGACTCTGTTTTTGCTAAAGAAGAGATAAATATTTAGATTTAATAACTGCTTTTATTTAGTAATAAATGCTACTTTTGAAGAATGGAGGTCAACCTCATGTAGATTAACTTCTATTATTTCCCTTAAAGTCTATTTTAATATAATTCTTAATGTCATTTAAAGTTAGCATTTATACTATATGCACACATTATTTTTATATACCATCAAATGGGATAAGGATACCAATTTAACAGAAAAATATGAAGACTACCAAAGTTTTCTCAACTTGTGAAAAGAAAGTTGCCTTGCCCTGCTGTAAATTATCATTAGAGTCATTGCCAGAGCTTAGTGTCTCATGTTATGCCGAGACAATATTGATTCTAATTTAAAGTGCATGCTAATGAGAATTTGTCCACGGTAAGGTCAACCAGAGGGAACAAAAGGTATTGTGTGAATCCTAAATTTTGAAATTATTTTCACATATCTTTTTATAATTCTCTTTTAGCAGCTCCCTTATTTTTTGAGCAAGAGTAAAGAACACATACCACAGCATGAACTTTACACTAACAGGGTACTCCTTGTGAACTGTGCTATTAATTTCAGAGTTCTTATGCCTCATGAAAAACAATGCACTTATTAAAGTGAAGATATTCATTAATCTTGTCCTTCTGCCTTTAAACGATTCTTTTGTGTTAAAAGTGATTTAAAATTATAAATTAAAAACTTCTTAAATATGTAATTTAGAGAGAAATGCTTAAGGGAATTTAAAAACGAATGTCAATGGTCACTTTTTTCCTATTCATTTAGTTAACTTAATATCTATTTCTCATTCCAGATGCCCTTATCTTTGCATTTCATGCTGGTGCTGTGAAGAGTATTGTCCGATGTGCTTTTAATTTGGACTCATTTTGCTTCTTAAGTACATGTTATTTCTTAGATTATGAAACCCAGTATAGTTCAATAGCTTCAAATATTTCATTTCAGTTTCTTTAATTGCTGTTTAAAATTTTAAAACTTTGGTATTATATAATCACCAATTGACTGTAAAACGGGGGAAAACATAATTTCCTCATTTTCTACACTTACATTCTTCTTTTTCTATATAGAATACTTGTTGATCGGTAATCTATATGACCTTTATATTGTTGTATTGTTGATTTAATGACATCATTTACCCTTGTGAGGATCTAGGAGTTTTGGATTTCGGTGAATAAAAAAGACTGGAAAAAGTCAAGTGAATTAGAAGCAAATCAAATAATTCTTCAGGAACCCTTGAAGAAAACTATACCTGTACATATGTTCTTACTAAAAATAAACAACTCATTATTTTTAAGGCTATTAGCTTATTCTGCAAACATATAGTTTTTTCAGAAGCTAAAGAAAAGAGCATCGCATCAATAGATTTACTTTTTAAAAAGGACTTCTGTGTAATTATGCTATTTGGTTGATATTATATGACTATTGCTTTAAAAACTTTGCACAGATAATGAACTTAAAAGGAAAACAGTCTAAAATAAAATTTGCTAAATATAAATGGTGCAAATGTTAAATTTTACATAATCAAAAATAAAAATGAAATGCCTTTAAATATTTTGTATTCTATTTACTACTACATAATATGAGGATATTTTTAAAATCAATAGTTTTATATCTCTATTATTTGGAATCTTTACTTCACAAAAAAGTTAACATATTCAAATGACCTCAAATGTTAAGAACTTAATTGTAGTGTATATATAGAAATATTGAAGTTCAAGAAGGATTTTATGAGCCTCATAGGAAATTGGAGTTTTGTTCAAGATACCCTGAAGATCTGGAACTTAGATATTTTGACAGTTCTGAACTCTATTTTTTGGTGCTCTGCTACTATTATTCTATGGGTCTGCTTCTGTTTCTCTTGACACTAGCAACTAACTCAGTCTCTCTGTAATGACTCATACTAAACTCCCCAACTGTTGGATTCACTAAGTCACTCTGCATGGGGATTTTTGTCGCCAATGTTTTAATGAAAGTCCTACTCTAACTATGCTAGTCAGTAGCTGTGGCCAAACGGACAGAGTTCTGTGGTCAAAAGCATTCTAACTTGTTTGAAGGCCTACTTGAAAGGGGGGTGTATGTGCAAGCCCCTTGCAGGACTTTTATCATACAGTAGCCCTAGCACTTTTGCTTATTCTTGATCCTAACATTTTAGAACAGGAAGGGACCTCAGTGGTAATATAAGCTAACCCCTTCTTTTGTCCTGGAGAAATGATCACTGCTCTACAAGCTGATTCTGACCTCTTTACAGAATTCAAAACTTCTAAACTATTATTATTCCAAAGGCTGCCCTTGAAATATAAAGGATGAAAAAGAGATTATGAAAAATAGATAACTTCAGGAATAATGGCAGCAGTAGACTTTTAGCTAAGCAATTATTAGAGATTAGGGAGAATCAGTACATATATGATATAAGTGGCACATCACAGTTACATGATTTTGGGGTAAGAGTATCAGAAGAGAAGTCCCTCCTACAAAAAGCAGTCTGTACTCTCCAATACCTCATCCATTCAGCTCAAAGTAAATGTGTTTATAAATGAAGCAATGAACCCACTCATAATGTTATCTATAGCCTTGCCTGGTTAATGTTATTAGGGATAATAGAGGTGAATCTATTATAGGAAATTATTCCTTTGGAGCTAATTGAATTATGAAGGGAGGTCATAATAATTATTACTATAGATGAGATTCCAGAATCATTGTGAAACTGATAATATTTTTAAAGCAGATCTATTTCCAGGTAAGGCAAATCAATTTGCTGAGTGAGATTAAACAAGGAATGGGAAAGGACACTAGCTGCCATCTGATTTACACAGCATCATTTATTTCCATTTTTATAATTCCACAAAGTCGTTTTTAAAGGAGAAAAAAGTGAAAAACACACTGGCAATTTTGCATCTACGATGTCAACTTTTTTTTTTTTTAACCAAATTGAGCAGTCATTTTTGTATTCTGGAAAAACTGTCTACATAATGGTATATATCCTAGTTAAATCAGTTTAAACACAACTATTGTCCATGCAGATGCTTGATGGGGTAGCAAAAGGGTAGTTGACTTAGTTGATTCAACAAATATTTATTGCATGGCTTAAGATGTTTCAAAGAAAGCAGTAGATTTGTTAATAGAGTTAGAGTACAGATTCGTGAAAATGAGAAAGTCATGATTACTGTGCTTGAATAAGTCAGTTTATTAAAGGAAGATAGTAATATAAATAAATAATTACATGTGGTAATAGTGCTGTGTTAAAAAGCAAAACCCAAAGTGCTGAGGTAATCTTTGTGTTTGAGGATTCTATACAGGTATTGTATGTCAGTAAGAAGGACAGAAAGATAGTAAACAGTATACGAATAGTAAACAGGAAGATAGTAAACAGATACTAACTTCAGTATAGTAGCATTTCTGCATTTATAATATATGTACAGACAATATCTATAATTGCTGCCAGAAAAATTTAAGTCACATAGCCTTAAACCGAAAACTACTTTTAAAGACACAATGTGGATCAGCCAAAGAAATATATAGATAAAAGGAAAAATAATAAAAACATAATTTGGGGCAGAAAGTAGTTGAATAAGCATGACTTATTTATTCATTCATTTTTCATTCATTTCATTTTGATAAACTACTTTAGAAACCTCACTTTCAGGGTTTGGATAATTAAATGTACTAAGTGATTATACCACATACCCCATAATATTGCATTCTTTATCAAATACCCTTCTGGCCAAACTGGAAGGCAATATTTGGCCAGGTAACTGGTAATTTTTATCCTATGATAAAATACCTAAAAATTTAAATAATTTAAATGTTATGAAAATGCAAAACTAACACAGGGCCGTATGCAGAGATTCTACTTAATTTTATCAATGGTAATAAAGAAAGAGGAGGCATTGATATTGGTTAGTACAACGAATTTTAGATAAAGTTGAAATCTAAAGTGTCCATATGAATGTTTACAATGATGTCAGATTGTATGTTGGAAAAATATCACAAGGAACATCAGGGAAAGATGTGAGATTAAATACAAATGTCTAATTTGGTCCCTCCTGATACTTTATTATTTTAGAAATGGGATTTTTTAAACCACAAGTTTAGGGGAACTGAGGGAAATATTTACAAAACAAATTTTGGAATCTGGAGAGACAACTTACCATACCTGAGAAAGCTGCATCGTAACTAACAGCGGAAAAATTGAGAACGGATAATTCTTATAATGCAGAGTCCTGAAAATAGAGAGGAATCTGAGTCACCAGGTACTGAGGGAATGGGAATGCAAGGTTTCAACCTGAGGAGGATTAGTTGTTTAGGATGCTGATTAGCTGTTTAAAAAAAGGGTTAGTTGAAACTTGTGTTCAGCTAATTATCTTAGCAATGGGAATTGGCATCTTGAACAAAGATTTCTCTGTAACGGAACAATAACAACAAATAATTGACTCAGTTCTACAGTAAGCTGAAATGCTTTTTTCACTTCTACATAGATTAATAATTGGGTTATAGATGAAATTCCTTTGCCTGCATTCACAATGGTAAAAACAGAGAATAATGATTTTTCTATTGAACTTTGAAAGCACATTTATTCACACATCTATTAGTAAATACTTTGTATACCACACCTCCAGAACTGGGTGGGTTTTGGAGATACTGAGATATGTAAAATATGGGCCAAGTTTTCCAATTGTTTTCAGCCTGACCAGAAGGCAGACCCTTAGCAACAACTAATATAAAATGTAGGGAAAATTCTATTTCGGATGTGCATATATACTTCAGGAAGGCAGGATAAATACTTCTGCTTGGGAAAGAATTTACAAGAGTGGATGGCTGCCAATGCCCTCCAGTCACCAACACATCTGCCCATAGCCTCATGCTTTGAACTTTAAAAGCACTTTACCTGATAGTTTGCCTCTGTTCACCCTATTCCTGTGCTTGGGCTGTACAAGTGCATTTCACTTACATTTTCGTGGGATGATGTCTTGGTCCTCTTTTAAAACTGAGATTAAATATGCCCCCCAAAAGTAAATCCAGCCCAGGAACCACACCTGTAGTGAAATAAAAGTATGCTAGTATCTTTTCATATACTTTTGAATGGTTTTAAGATTATTAATGTTTTAGATAGTTCTTTTGGCTTCAGGGTGAAGATCACTGTTAAAGAGAAAAAGATTGCACTGGATAGAGAATTTTAGGAGGCTGAAGACACCTATGGAGAGCTAGAATTCTGACACTGGTGTAAAGGGGAGGGCATATAGTCAGGAAAAATTTAAGATGTGGGATTTATCTTCAGAGACAGGGAGGATGCAAATAGAAATCCTAAGTTTCTGACTAAGATGAAAAAAAAGTCGTTCAAACTAAGTGAAGAAAGTAATTCTAGAGGAAGAGCTGATTTCTGGGAAACAATAAAAATTCAGTTTGGTGGTAATATAGAAAAGGTCAAATATATGTGAAAATATGTTAATTAAAATATTTTTTAATTTCAAAAATGTATAAAATATCTAGATTTGATGTCCATATTTATGGGAAAGAAATTATTCATACTGGTTTTTTTTAACTTGGAAAAAAAAATCAGCATTTTGGATGTGTTTGTATGTATAAGATAATTACACCAGATAAAATGCATTTCTGAGGAAATAGTAGTTTATTATTGAGCCCAGGAACTCCGCTTAACCCTGATGTGGAAGTCTGGGAGACAAAAAAAAAAAGCATAGGGTAAAAGGCAGATTTAATATAGTATTAGTATTCGTATAGTATTGGTGTGTGTTTTTATGCACATAAATGGTAACTTCTGGCAATTCCTCAAAAGTAGGTCTAAGGGGTGCAGTAAATAGGGAGATAGATATTTCTGAAAGCAACTTTGGTCTTTTGTTTACTCTGTTAGTGAACTGCTTCTATTTTACTTGTGCCCTGCAAAATGTATCAGGCTGTGGAACATTTAAGATATCAGTCTCCCGTGGACATTATCAGAAAGAAATGAACAAGAATCAGTCGCTCTCTCTCTCTCTCCACTCTCACCCTCATCATCTCCCCCTATATTGTGGTAAATAAATATAAGTGGTTATAAATTCTGATGAATTTAATATTACATGCTTCCTGTCATTGCATATCAAAATGTTAATAAATAAGTATGCATATCTAATGTTGAATAGATTGCTTAGATGAGGACCTTCTAAATGTGTGTGTGTGTGTGTGCATGTGTATGTGTGTGTGCACGTGTATGTGTATTACCAAAAGGATTCCTGAGAGAGTGATTCAATTTTTCTGAATTTTGTTTTCTGGTACATTGGTTCACTGGATCTGCAAACCCAAGAACAGGACTTGGGACCATGGTGAAGCAAGTTGCTCTCCCGAGATAAAATTTTATCTTGTCTTTAACTGTAACACGTTAAATGTTTACATACTTTAATTTTCCTGGCACAGAGTTTTCCTAGATATGATTTCCACAGAGTTTTACAACAGAAAAGAAATATAAAACTTTTAACATTTATTAATTATATCTTCAAAATTGGTAATAATTGTTTTTGCTTGCACATAAATCTTTGAGATTCATTGTGATTAATGTCTAAGACTGAATTATAATGCATATATTAGAGAAGCATGCTTTTTAAAAATCTCTCAGAGCAGAATCTGAGAAAAACGAGGGATCAAGGAGAGAACAGGTATAAATATCAAGAATTAAGAATGAGAAAAGAATCATGCAGCTATCTATCGAGAAGAACATTGGCTTGAATTACCATATTTTAAAAAATGACAGAGAAAGAGATAGGGAGTTACCAAGGGAGAAAGCAGGAAGAAGCAGGTGATACCAAAGCAAAGATGCTTCAGAAGACGGACACACAGGGAGGTCAGGATTTAAGGTCAATTTAGTATCTTGAAAGTTACAGAGAAATAGCAGCTTCCTCTCAAGTACATATAAACAACTACTCATGGCAGAATTACAACTAAATTAGAATTATGGATTTTATCCCAATTATTATATTTATTGTTATCTTAAGAATACTAGCTCTTACTCAGACTTTGAGGTCATCTATATCAGTGGTTTTTGGCCAAGCAGCAATTGTGAGAAAGCAGTAATACTGCAGCTAATATCCTGGAAGTCAGCAATAACTTGAAACACACACCACTAGTAATGTCAAAATTGGAATCTATCTATGGTGAGATAATCATGCATTGAAGTGTTTCCAAGGTTAAAGAGGTTAATATCTACTGATCTAAACACCAGTTGTATTATATTTTTAAAACAATACTACATTTCAGAGGTAGTAATTAACTGGAAATAATAAAAATAAAATGTAGTCTTTAAAGAATAGTTATGTTGCAGAAAAACACAGGACTTTAGAAGATTAAATATATCCTCACTTGATACATTTTTAAACAATTATTTTGTTTGAATAAATACACTGATATTACTTTTGCCTTTTTTTTTTCAAATGAAACTTTTATTATCCTGGATGGTCTGATAGTGCTTTGCATTAGGGAAACATAGCGATTACCAATTTTTTAATGCAATTTGCCCTTGGAATTACTGGAAGATTTATTTAATTTTCATGTTTCCACATCCTGTAATGTTTATTTTATAAACAGACCATGTATCTGGGAAGAAAATAACCTACACAATAGGACACCGTAAACATGCTCCTTTTGTGACTCATTGGCTACAGCATATAGTTGGTGAAGACAAAAAATGGCTAGCATTCATTGGGAGAAGATTGATGAACACATTCATAAATTATGATCTTGTTAATAAATAGTTCTATTATAAAGAATTATTCTATTTTGAAGAGAAAATTCTGAATCTTCTATAACATGAGTGGTTGCTTCAATGTCAGACGTATATTTGATTTTGCAGGTCTTGCATCTTAAACATCTTGTTAGAAACATCATTCTATTTCCACTTATCAGTTCACAAGAAAGATCCTCAAATTAGTGTTCTATATCACCTGCCTCTATTTTCCCCACTCATGCATTAAGCCTTTAAAATATAAATTTATCTTCCAATGCTTTAGTAAAATGGCTCTATTTATTGAAGTAAGTCACTTAAATTCTTGTCTTTTTGGGGTACTGATGAGGCTAATTCTCTCTGATCTTGTCCTATCCATCCTCCTATTGCTTTTTGATTTCTAGATATTGGCTTATTTTCTTCCTCATCTTCTCAAAATTAGGATCAAAGTGGTGACTCACCAGTTATTTTCTAACATAAAATTCAACATTTCTAAAACTTATTTCATAATACATCCTACTAAATGCCGTATCAGTGCAATTTTTCAATAAAGAAGTTTCAATCCTGGAAATTTACAGTACCAAAAAGTGGATATAAAATGATTAAATTATAAAGTCTCCATAGATGCAGGCAGGGTGGAGAAGGAATGAGCAATTTGGATATGTAGGAAGTAATCAAGAGAGCGTGGATATTTGCTCAGTGCAGCGTCAAGGTCAGGCTCATTCTGGAAGCTGTTCCTGACAAAAAAATCAGGAGTCATAAGATCAGCCCACCAACAAAATCCCAATCAAGGACAGTTCTGAAGAAACTAAGCCAAGAACAGTAAACAATGCAAAGAAACAAACAGGTATTTAGGGAGATGACAGACTGGTGAAGAAATGCTTAGAAATTTAAAGCACACTGAAAGTGCAAAGCTGTTCCTTGGTAATTATGTAACAGGCAGCAGTCACTGACAGTGTGGATACTCCACTTATATTGGGTTTTTAAGGAGAGAAGCACTTAGAACTTAAAATACAGCTGATGCCAACTAGAAGACTCATCTGCTCATTATAGAGAAAGACACGGAGAATTTTCAGTTATCATGATAGTCCTAGGACCACGCCCTTAGAATTTCTGGACTGCTAGACCATAAATATTTCCTTCTGTAACAGATTGTTAAAGTTTTCACAAATTCAGCCTTGATGTTGGATTACAAGTCAGTAAAAAAGTATAGGGTAAGTTATCAGTATTTCTGTATGTTTGAATAAATACACTGATATTACTTTTGCCTTTTTTTTTTCAAATGAAACTTTTATTATCCTGGATGGTCTGATAGTGCTTTGCATTAGGGAAACATAGCGATTACCAATTTTTTAATGCAATTTGCCCTTGGAATTACTGGAAGATTTATTTAATTTTCATGTTTCCACATCCTGTAATGTTTATTTTATAAACAGACCATGTATCTGGGAAGAAAATAACCTACACAATAGGACACCGTAAACATGCTCCTTTTGTGACTCATTGGCTACAGCATATAGTTGGTGAAGACAAAAAATGGCTAGCATTCATTGGGAGAAGATTGATGAACACATTCATAAATTATGATCTTGTTAATAAATAGTTCTATTATAAAGAATTATTCTATTTTGAAGAGAAAATTCTGAATCTTCTATAACATGAGTGGTTGCTTCAATGTCAGACGTATATTTGATTTTGCAGGTCTTGCATCTTAAACATCTTGTTAGAAACATCATTCTATTTCCACTTATCAGTTCACAAGAAAGATCCTCAAATTAGTGTTCTATATCACCTGCCTCTATTTTCCCCACTCATGCATTAAGCCTTTAAAATATAAATTTATCTTCCAATGCTTTAGTAAAATGGCTCTATTTATTGAAGTAAGTCACTTAAATTCTTGTCTTTTTGGGGTACTGATGAGGCTAATTCTCTCTGATCTTGTCCTATCCATCCTCCTATTGCTTTTTGATTTCTAGATATTGGCCATTCATAAATTATGATCTTGTTAATAAATAGTTCTATTATAAAGAATTATTCTATTTTGAAGAGAAAATTCTGAATCTTCTATAACATGAGTGGTTGCTTCAATGTCAGACGTATATTTGATTTTGCAGGTCTTGCATCTTAAACATCTTGTTAGAAACATCATTCTATTTCCACTTATCAGTTCACAAGAAAGATCCTCAAATTAGTGTTCTATATCACCTGCCTCTATTTTCCCCACTCATGCATTAAGCCTTTAAAATATAAATTTATCTTCCAATGCTTTAGTAAAATGGCTCTATTTATTGAAGTAAGTCACTTAAATTCTTGTCTTTTTGGGGTACTAATGAGGCTAATTCTCTCTGATCTTGTCCTATCCATCCTCCTATTGCTTTTTGATTTCTAGATATTGGTTTATTTTCTTCCTCATCTTCTCAAAATTAGGATCAAAGTGGTGACTCACCAGTTATTTTCTAACATAAAATTCAACATTTCTAAAACTTATTTCATAATACATCCTACTAAATGCCGTATCAGTGCAATTTTTCAATAAAGAAGTTTCAATCCTGGAAATTTACAGTACCAAAAAGTGGATATAAAATGATTAAATTATAAAGTCTCCATAGATGCAGGCAGGGTGGAGAAGGAATGAGCAATTTGGATATGTAGGAAGTAATCAAGAGAGCGTGGATATTTGCTCAGTGCAGCGTCAAGGTCAGGCTCATTCTGGAAGCTGTTCCTGACAAAAAAATCAGGAGTCATAAGATCAGCCCACCAACAAAATCCCAATCAAGGACAGTTCTGAAGAAACTAAGCCAAGAACAGTAAACAATGCAAAGAAACAAACAGGTATTTAGGGAGATGACAGACTGGTGAAGAAATGCTTAGAAATTTAAAGCACACTGAAAGTGCAAAGCTGTTCCTTGGTAATTATGTAACAGGCAGCAGTCACTGACAGTGTGGATACTCCACTTATATTGGGTTTTTAAGGAGAGAAGCACTTAGAACTTAAAATACAGCTGATGCCAACTAGAAGACTCATCTGCTCATTATAGAGAAAGACACGGAGAATTTTCAGTTATCATGATAGTCCTAGGACCACGCCCTTAGAATTTCTGGACTGCTAGACCATAAATATTTCCTTCTGTAACAGATTGTTAAAGTTTTCACAAATTCAGCCTTGATGTTGGATTACAAGTCAGTAAAAAAGTATAGGGTAAGTTATCAGTATTTCTGTATGTTTGAATAAATACACTGATATTACTTTTGCCTTTTTTTTTTCAAATGAAACTTTTATTATCCATGTTAATTCTAGGAATTCACATTCAGGGGATGTGTTAGAGAATTCCTTCAAGGAATGCTAAAGCTATGTAAATGAGCCAGATGTGTCCTATCTGATAGCAGCTCTTGGAATTCAGAAGAACAGCAAGATCAGACCAGGTTAGTATTCCTGTTAGGTACATTATACGTCACAGTAGCTAAAACTTTAAGATGACTTTGTTATTTAATGTAGGTTTTAATGGCTCATAAGAGAAGAAATTGGAACCAACATGCAAGTGGTAATTTTAAAAATCTTATGGTTTTTGAAAACCATTTTAAAGGGAAGATGTAATATTTAAAAATACACTGTACCACATGGAAATAAATATACTCTTTTCATTTTCATATTTTGTAAGTAATATCTCACATATTTATCTCTAAGAGATTCCCTAATGAAAATGAAACATTTCCATTGACACACATTTTACCTACTAGACACAGAACCTGTGTCTAGGGACTAAAATGAGGATATTATTAAACAAAAACAATCCTCAGTAGTTATCTTTATTATTTTTTATGATTTTTATTCTTCCTTTTAGCTTATGCAGTTATTCAGAAAGAAAAAAACAATAGCATTATAGCAAGGATCACTCACTGCCTATATTCTAACTGGTATTGTTGCATGTTATTATAATTGTCCTTTCTATGTTCTTAAACAGTAATAAAGCAAGCTTCGGAGTCACATAGGACTACATTCCAATGAATATGCACTTCCTCTTTTTTTTTTACAGAATTTATTTTTCTGCCTTTAATTTCTGTTGAGTCAAGTGCAATTTTAAAGCAAAGTAATTTCCCACTTTAAAAATTTTGCTCAGTAAATTTTGAGGTTTAAAAGTTGTTTTGTTCACAAGTTTGAGAAAAATGCCATTTCTCAAAGCACAGCATTCTTGATCAAAGAATATATTGGATATATTTGAGTTTTCAATTAGCTATGCAGGCATGCTAAATTATACATTCATATTACCTATAATGCTGAATTTCTGCACCTTGAGATAATGATTAGCCCCTGGTGATAATTACACAACAGATGGTTCTTCCTGAAGCAGAACAATACATATCATGCAACTTAACCATGAAGGAAATGAAGAGAGGGCTTATAAAAATAAATGGAGATAGGCGTCTGATTAAGTGACTTAGTGAATAGCAATATGTTGAGTCAGACACAAGCAAACATTCATTTTCTCTCCATTAATTTCCTTGATTTTCATAGCAACCTCATTGGTGAGGATTTAAACAAGACTATTCTGATTGTGCCCATCCTCATAAGCAATGTGTACTTGTAAAAATCAAATATTTTGTTTTAATCACAGTTTTCAAAATACAATCATAGCTATTTTAGATTATAGAAGCCTGAACAGTAACTTGATAGAGAGATTGAAAGAACTTTGTTTTGTTTATTTGGAAGAGTCAAATACTTTTTTAAAACAGCTTTATTGAGATATAGTGCACATACCAGAACGTTTACCATTTAAAGTTTACAATTCAGTGGTTTTTAATGGTTTTATATCTTGTAATTTTATGGTCATGGTGTTGTGCAATCACCATCATTTTCAACACACCAAAAAGAAACCTGTGCCCATTAACAGCCACTCCTCACATCCCCATGCTCATTCAATTTCCACTCCAGCTTCAGATAATCACGCACTTTCTGTCCCTATAGATTTGCCTTTTCTTGGCACTGCATGTAAAATATGTGCTCTTTTTTGACTAGTTTCTTTTACTTCGTATAATATTTTCAAGGTTCATTCACATTACAGTATGTATCAATGCTTCATTTATTTTTTTTTCCAAATATGACTGCACTGTACAGATATACCAAATTTTGATTATCTATTCCTCACTTGATGGACATTTTTGGCTATTATAAATAATGCTGCTATAAACATTAATGTATGTGGTTTGTTTGTGTGGACTTAAGTTTTCAATTCTCTTGGGTACATAGTTGGAGTAAAATTGCTTGGTCATATGGTAACTCCATTTTTAAGATTTTGAGAAAATGCCAAAAACTTTATCAAATCATTTTCCACAGCCACTGCATTTTACATTCTCACCAACAAGGTAGGAGGGTTCCAATTTCTCTGCATCCTCAACACTTGTGACTGCCTTTTGATTTCATCTACCCTAGAGGGTGTGAAGTGGTACCTTATTGTGGTTTTAATATGCATTTCCCTAATGACAAATGATATTGAGCGTGTTTCTGTGTGCTTATTGTATATCATGCTTATACATTACATATTATTGTGCTTAGGTGTATAACTTGGACAACAGTCTTTTCATGTATTTTGCTGATTTTTTTCTTAAATTAATGAGCCTTATTTTTTAGAGCAGTTTTAGGCTCACAGCAATTAGCAGTAAGAACAGTGTTCCCATGTACTTTGTGTCCCCATACATATAAAATATCTCATACCACAGTGGTATATTTGTTACAATCAATGAATCTACATTGACGTATCATCATCCAAAGTCCATAGTTTACTTTAAGGTTCACTTCTGGTGTTTCACATTCTATAGGTTTTGACATATGTGTAATGACATGTATTCACCATCGTAGTATCCTACAGGATAGTTTCACTGGTCTGAAAATCCTGTGTTCTGTCTATTCATCCTTCCCTCTCCCCAGTTGCTGGCAACAACTTAGCTTTTTTACTGTCTCTATAATTTTGAAATTTCCAGAATGTCATGTGCTTGGAACAATACAATATGTAGACTTTTTAGACTAGCTTTTTTCATTAGCAACATGAATTTAAGTCTCATCCATGTCTTTTCATAGCTTGATAGCTTGTTTCTTTTTAATACTGAATAATAGTCCATTGTCTGGATGTACCATAGCTTATTTATTCCCTCATCTACTGCAGGACACCTTGGTTACTTCCAAGTTTTGGTAATTAGAAATAAAGCTGCTATAAACATTTGTGTGCAGTTTTTTGTGTAGACATAAGTTTTCAATTTATTTGGGTAAATACCAAGGAGCACAATTGATGGATCTTATGATATGTGTGTTTAGTTTTATAAAAACATTGCCAAATTGTCTTCCAAAGTGGCTTAACCATATTCCATTCCCAACAGCAGTAACTGAGAGCTCCTATTGCTCTACAGCCTTGTTAGCATTTGGCGTTGTTGATGTTTTGGATTTTGGCCATTCTAATGGGTGTGTAAGGGTATCTTACCGTTGTTGTAATTTGCAATTCCCTAATGACATAAGATGTTGAACATCTTTTCATACACTTATTTGACATCTGTGTCTCTTTGGTGAGGTGTCTGTACAAGTCTTTTGCCCATTTTTTAAAGTGTGTTTTTCACTATATTTTGGATAACAGTCCTTTATCAAATTTGTATTTGCAAATATTTTCTTCCAGTCTGTGGCTTGTCTTCTCATTCCCTTGGCACTGTCTTTTGCAGAGAAGTTTATAGTTTTAAAGAAGTATAGCTTATCAGTTATTTCTTTCGTGGATCTGCTTCTGGTGTTCTAAAAAGTCATTTGCATTAAAAAAATACCTAGGTTTTTTCCTATTCTGTCTTCTAAGAGTTTTGTAGTTTCACATTTGGGTCCATTTTGAGTTAATTTTTGTGAAAGGTGTAAAGACTGTGTCTACATTTATGTTTTTTGAATGTGGATATCCAGTTATTCCAGCACCATTTGTTGAAAAGACTTTTTGTTTTATTGTGTTGCCCTTGTTCCTCTGCCAAAGATCCATTGACTATATTTATGTGGATTTATTTATGGGCTCTCGTTGTGTCCCATTGATCTATTTGTCTATTCTTTTGCCAACACTACAGCATCATAATAGGTCCTAAAATGAGGTCATGTCAATCCTCCACCTTTGTTCTTCCCCTTCAATATTGAGTTGGCTATTTGGGGTCTTCTGATTCTTTATGTAAATATTAGAATCAGTTTATCAATATCCACAAAATTCCTTGCTGGGATTTTGAACAAGATTACACTGAATCTATAGATTAACTTGTGAACTGACGTCTTGACAATATTGGGTCTTCTTACCCATGAACACACGCTACGTCTGTGTTTAATCAATTTTTTATTTTTTGATATTTTTCATCAGAATTTTGGAGTTTTCCTGATACAGATTTTATATATATTTAGTTAGATTTATACCTAAGCATTTTATTTTCTAGGGTGCTATTATAAATGGCAATGTGTTTTTAATTTCAAATTCCACCTATTCATTGCTGGTATATACAAAAAGTGATTTACATTTGTATATTAACCTCATATTTTGTAACCTTGTTATAATCAACTATTAGTTCCAGGAGGGTTTTTTTGTTGATTCATTTGGATTTTCTACATAGATGATCATGTCATCTGGGAACAAAAATATTTTCTTTCTTTCTTCCCAATCTGTATACTTTTTCTTTTTCTTTTTCTTTTTTTTTTCTGGTTTTATTGAATTGATTTGGACTTCACGTATGATGTCATAAATTATGGTAAGGGTATATCCTTGCCTTATTGCTGATCTTGGCTGGAAAGCCTCTAGTTTCTCACTGTTATGTATGATGTTAGCTGTAGTGTTTTTTTGTAGATGTTCTTTGTCATGTTGAAGAAGTTTCCCTTATTCCTAGTTTGCTGAAAGTTTTTATCATGAATGATGTGTTGAATTTTACCCAATGCTTTTTATTCATCTATTGATATGATCATGTGATTCCTCTTTTTTAATCTATTGATGTGATGGATTACATTAATTGAGTTCCAAATGTTGAACGAGCCTTGCATAAATGAAAAAAATCCCACTTGGTTGTAGTGTAAAATTCTTTTTATATGTTGTTGGATTTGATTTGTTATTTTGTTGAGGATTTTTGCATCTATGCTTATGTAAAGATATTGTTCTGCTGTTTCCTTCTAATGCCTTTTTCTGTTTCTGGTATTAAGGTAATGCTGGTCTCATAGAATGGGTTGAAATCCCTCTGCTTCTATCTTCTTTACTTTTTCATTCCCCAGATGCTCTTTCTTTCTTGATGTAGATCCCAGTTTTTTGTCCATATCACTTTTCTTCTCTCTTTTTTTAACATTTCTTACAAGGCAGGTCTACTGGCAACAAAGTTCCTCAATATTTGTTTGAAAAAGACTTTATTTCTCCTTCACTTATGCAGGGTACAGAATTCTAGGTCGGTGGGTTTTTTTTTCTGAACACTTCAAATATTTCACTCCGTTCTCTTACTTGGTATGTGTTTTCTGAAGGGAAGTTGAAGGTAAAATTCTTATCTTTGTTTTTACAGGTAATGGCTTTTTCCCTCTGTTTTCTTTTAAGATTTTAAAATTATCTTTGATTTTTTGAAATTTGAATATGATATGAGTAGGTGTTGGTTTTTGGGTATTTATTCTGAATGGTGTTCTCTGTGCTTCCTGGATCTGTGGTTTGGTGTCTGGTATTTAATTTGGGGAAATTCTCATTCCCAAGTTTAGCTTGGTCATTATAGCTTTAAATGTTGTTTCTGGTTTTTTTTCCTTTTCCTTCAGGTATTCTCATTACACATGTATTACACATTATGTCACAGTTTTTGGATATTCTGTACTGGTTTTTTTTTTTTTTCAGCTTTTTTATCTCTGCTTTTCAGTTTTGGAAGTTTGTATTATAATATCCTCAAGCTCAGAGATTCTTTCCTCAGCCACATTCAGTCTACGAATAAGCCTATTAAAAGCACTCCTCATTTCTGTCCCAGTGTTTTTGATCTCTAGTATTTCTTTTCAATTCCTACTTAGAATCCCCATCCTTCTGCTTACATTATTCATCTATTTTTGCATGTTGTCTACTTTTTTCCATTAAATCTCTTAGCATTGCAATTATTATTAAAACGAACAAACAAACAAAAAAACCTGGTCTGAATATTCCAACATTTCTGCCATATTCATATCTAACTTTGGTTCTGATGCTTGTTCAGTCTCTTCAAATTTTTGTTTTGTTTTTGTCTTTTAGTATGCCTTGTAATTTTTTGTTGAAAGGCAGACATAATGTAAGAGGAATTGTGGTGAGTATGACTTTACAATGTAATGGTAATATGTGGGGGGAAAAATCATTTTATATCCTTTGTCCCATTTCAGTTTTGTGGTTAGCCTGCACCCCTGGACTGTGAATTTCACCAGTGCTTCTCAGTTTTTTCCCCCCTTTAAAAGAGAATGGCTGGAGGGGGCTGGGGTTATATATTTCCCTTCCACCACCCAAGGGCTACAGGGGGCTGGAGTTGCATATCTCCCATCCTCCAGTTCAGTTAGGCTTTGTTAAAATAGTTTCTTTTAAGGGCAGGCTTGTTAAGAAGAACAGAATGTTCTGGTACCAGAAGCACAAGGAGATTTTTCTCCAGTATTCACTATGAGAACCCAACCATGCTCCACGAGGTAAAACTCACAAAAGTGTGGGCCCTCCTATAACTTAAATCAATTGCCTGAGCCTAGACCTGAGCCGTCATGGAGCTTGTCTATTAAGATAGCACCTTAAGGTTTCCAAACTTTCAATTCAACTCAATTTAATTTAATTTAGTTTAATTTAATTCACATTTTACAGCATCTATCATACACCAGGCTTTGGGCTTAGCTCTGGGAGGCGGACAGTTACTGCTCATAGTGAAGCCACGAAGTAATGGGAGAGGTAAACAAATAAAAAAAAAATTACAAATATGTAATAGATACTATGGCAGACATAAGTACAAGGTCTTACACTACAGGAAATTTTAACAGTTAATAATAGCTAATTATATGTTAACAATCATGATCAATATGGAATTTTATCTTCCAATCTAGAGTTAGGTAACACTTCAAACCCCACTAACCTTCACACACATTGACTTTCAAGGACTTCACAGTTTAGTTGAATATTAATATATAATGTTCTTCAAATGCATAGTTGTGGGTGAGCACACATATATCAGATATATATAGAGATAGATAGATATAAATATATATATTTATTCCCCCACTAGTTAGTGAAGATGTCTAAAAATCTTTATTAGAAGTCCATCTTTGTGTGTATTGAGTAAATTTAGGAAGCTCCATTCCATTTTATTTTCTTGTGCTAATTATGATGGTCTACCTTATATTAATTGTTACTAAATATTTTTCACTTATAAGCTCCTTGATTGAAACATTATATAATTATGTTGTCAAAATTATTTTACTTATAGCAACTGATGCAATCATTTGCATAGAGTGGTACTCATTACTTATTTACTTACTTTATTCCAAAGGCTTATTGAGAACATGAAATGTCTCTGAAATTGCACTAGGCACTGGAGCTGTAAAAAATAGGTATCTAACTGTAAGAGACAACCTAGGGAATGATGAGAATATAGATGAGGGACATGGAAGCCAGACTGGAGCATTTATGAGGGCAAGGGCTCTGTGAAGGATCACTAGAAACTTGTTCTAAAGTATAAGCATATTAAGACACATGAAAATCAAAGCTGAGAAATAGCAGAAAAACATTCCAGCAGAAGGTACAAAAAAAATTCAAGAGTTGAACCCAAGAATAACAATTTAGGGAGCTGCAATACTATGAGGCAGCTAATGTGGAAGGCAACAGAGACTGAAGGTGCTTGCTTGTGATCATAAGGAGCTTTTGGTTCATACTGTTGGAAAAGGCAGCCCCTCTAACAAGGGGAGCAAATAGAAGAGTATTTTTAATGTATCAGGCAGTGGGTATTTGATATAGTGATTGAATAAAAAGCTTTTCAATCATCAAAACTCCCCTTTTATTATGTGAATCTTACATAGCAAATGTAACATCTTAAACCATATTTACAAATATTGCATCGGACTGACCTTCAAGTTTATGCAGCTGATTTTTGAAGTCTTAGAGCAGAGAGATGCAAAATAAGAAGGTATTCCTCTGCAACAATTTGCCCAGTACTGATTACTGTTTTTGTTTTGTTTTTATTCTTAAACTAAATTTATCGTTGTAACATTTCAACTTTGATGAGTGAATTTCTCTTTGTAATTTAGGAAAAAAAAATCTGGTTGAGCAAGATTTACTGTTTTTGTTCTAAATCATTTGACTAAAGGGATGACAAAATAAAGAAAAAAAACTCTCAGAAGAAGGAACCAAGTTTATGATTCTAAAATTCTAAAATCAGGCCCACATCTAGTACCTATATTCATTATATCTAACACAGATCTTTCAGTTTAGTAATTGTGAGCACATAAAACACATACATCTGAAGATCACAGCCTTCCCAGGCCTGTTTCATTTGGCACTTTTACAGGAGTATCTCTGTTTTTTGAAAGTAAACATTATATTGAATGAATATCTTATGCAAATGATTTATTTTTTTTAATAGCTGATGAGTTGCAGCTTCCTCCTCTAGAGATAAAATTCTTCAGTTTAACAGAAATTTTTTGACTTAATAAGAAATGTGTGTTATATTCACATTTTTTATGTCAAAATATACTGTATTAAAATATAAGAAATACATAATGATTTTTTCATTTTTACTAACTTAACATTTATTTCCTTTTTAAATTATTTAAAATTTTTCTACACTTTACTTTTGATCTTCATTATCTTAAATGTACAAGAATAAAAAATACTATAATTTGTTCACCATAAGATTATTTAGCTTATTATTTTTGTATAAAATTATGAAAAGAAATAGGTATTGCTATAATTATTATCATAGGCATGAAATCTGTGATCATGATTTGGGATTAAACTTCAAATTATAAAATTACTGTTTTTGTTTTAAGGCTATAAATTTTAATACAGAAATAGTACCGTTAGGTGTTATTTATCCTTTTGATACTTTTAATACTTTGCAATTTATGACAATTAAAGCTATAAATACTGCTTTTCTTTCTTTCTCTGTCCTTGTGATTCTTTTGTAGATAACAGTAGGTAGTCTCAAAAATAATCATTGACAATTTACTTACAATTCATTACTTCCTCCAAATTATACCTCTGGAAATACATTAGGGAAAATTGTAATTTAAAAATTTTGTCTTTAATTTTTCCATCAATTTACTGCTAAGACTTAAAGAAATTGTTATTTTGTTTCAAGGGTAGAACTCTTAAACATCTAAACATATTTGATTTTATTCCTTTAAATACAACCATTAAAAACATAAGCAACGGAAACCTAAAGCGGCAAGTCTTGCTAATGTTTTCCTGGCTGGAATGTAAGTGTAATGACAATGGTACATTTGGTAAGCCCACCACTTTTTTTTTTTTTAATGGACCAAATGATCATTTAGTATTTGAATTTGTAGTTGATTAGAAATGCATTCAACTGCTCCTTTGGTGAATAAGCTCAGAAGAAATCAAAAAATAACTGCTTTAAATGTGCCAGTAGATGATTCATTTAACTCAATAATAGGTTTATAAACCATTAATTTTATAATTCAATCAAGTCTTACAAGATGCTCAAAGACTTTAAGGAGGTATTAAAACTGCATTTAAGTTGTATCTACCTCTGCTACTACATGGCCACTTTCCTTGATCGAATCATGTCATTTTCTCGATTCTCTATTCCCTTACTTTTTGTGAAAGATTGTGCAAGAAATTTATTTATTTATATATTATTTATTTATTTATTTATTTATTTATTTATTTTTCTTTAGTTTGAGGCCTTTAGGATTCCAGGGAGCTATGCTAAAAATACATTGCATTAAGAGAGAAATCTCTGGAGCAGAGAGTATTCAGTTCATTTTCCAAGCTGGGATGTTCAAATTCATACATTTATATACTGACAAACCTGTATAAAATCTATACTCCCTGACCTTTCTTTCTCTGTCATACCCTACATGTACACTTTTCCCATCATGTGGTTTGTGTCTATGAACAAGGTTTCTTCTTTAACTATTTTTAACTAGATTTATCTGACTAAACTTACCTTGAAATGACAGTTCTTACTCTGACTAAAAATGTTTTACTTATCTATATCTCTATTAGAAATTTTTTTATTTATTGTTTGAACTATTCAGTCTTTCAAATAATGCTCCCTGATTAAGAAATATGTATATCTCTCAAATATGTATAAGGCACTGGAGACAATATTCTGAAATGAATATCAATAGTTTCTACATTTGTGGAGCTTTCAACCTAGTATTTGTGTAATTAATTAAGCCTTTAATTACACAATAGATTATTTAAGTGCAATCATCAATAATACTATGAATGAGAGAAAAAGGGTGCTTTAAGATCTGGGGAAGTTATGGATCAGATTCCTGAGGAGTGATAATTGATTTAAATTCTAAACAAAACAGAGGGATTAACTAGAGAATGAGGTGAGAAACTTAAGTTATACCAAGAAGAAGATGGAGGCCAGAAGGCCAAAGACTTGAAATGCCCTGTGTGTTGGAGCACAGGGAATGAAGGAATTTTGTACATAATGACACCACTAATGCAGTCGGGGTCCAGATCCTCTAGGGCCTGGTAGGATGTTTTTCCTCTTTGGGTTTTCACCCTAAAGTGCAAAGGACATGGTTACATACAGAGGCACTTAATAAGAGTTTTTCAAAACTTTCAAAAGCTCAGCCTGTCTGAGCTAGAATGGATATGAGCATGTTTTCCATAGTCTAGGTGGGAATAATGGTCATCTGACTAAATTAGTGGCAGTTTACAAGGATGTGTGCTGATGAATTTTAGGAATAAACAGAAAGAAAATTTTATAAGACTTGGTGTTTGAGTAGAAATCAGAAGACATGAAGGTGGAGCTGTCAAAGAGTATCCCCAAAGCCCCAGCCTGATGTGTGTCATTCACTATGATAGGGCATGGTGAGGAGGACCACAATCATCCTAAATTAGTTCTTTCTTTGTGCTTCTTCAGGGCATGAGTCTAAGACTTTGAAAATTATTTAAATCTAATTTTATTAAGGTGATATATTTGTGTACATTCAGATAGTGTGTGCTGCACAATGCCTTGTGGTTAGTCAGCTCAAGAAATAATTATCATGAAATCAGAGAAGCTACTGGAAGTAAGAGTTAAGAATTCTAGCTTTGGAATCTGACATGTATATTAATGACTTCCTAATGGTAACACAACTAGTAAGTGGTCTAAGTGGAATTTAAATATAATCCATATTTATTCTTCATGGCAAGCAGGGCATGGATGTTCTTTCTGTATTTTCTTCTATAGGCTGGAAACTTTCCAGCTCTTTGTGGAGCTACATGCTGTTTTTTATCTGTATGAACAAATAACATTTGTTTGGAATTCTCTCTCTTTCCAGTCTCATAACTAGTGTTTTCTGTTGGGCTCTATGTCAGGCTGAAGATGGACCCCCAAAGATGTTCATGTCCAAGTCCCCAGAATCTATGAATATGTTACCTTATGTGGTATAAGAGACTTTACAAATGTTATTAAGTTGGGAATCTTGAGATCATGAGATAAACCTGGTTCCTCAGGTGCACCCAATGTGATTACAAGTCTCCTTATAAGAAGGCAGGAAAAAAAGTCCATAACAGGAGATGGGACATGACAACAAAAGCAAAAGTCTGGAGTGATACAAGAAAGGGGCTGTGGGTTAAGGAATGCAGGTGGCCTCTAAAAGCTATAAGACATGGAGCAGATTGCTTCTCTAGAGATTCCAGAAAGAACCAGCTGTCACCTTGATTTTAGCTCCAGGAGACTCATTTAAGGCATCTGACCTCCAGAATAGTAACAATATATTTTTGTAGTTTTAATCCACTAAGTTTGTATATTTTTTTACAGCAACTGTAGAAAACTAATGTAGACTCCGCTAGATCTCTAACATGTTAGTACTTGCACATGGCCATGTAAAACTAAGTTTAGCACCTGTTTTTTCCCATCCACCACCACTGTGAACTGACAACCTTCCTGCCATCCTTGGTCTCAATGGCTCTACTCTCTTAGAGATGTATTCATGTTCTCTCTCTTTCATCTATATTTCCAGTAAAAAGTCTTGACACTCTCCTTTAAAAAAAAATTGTATTGTTCAGTTCTTATTCTCTATTTTAAATTTGAGAATAGAGAACACAAATGAATGTCTTTGCTAAAATGCCTTTTTTATCTTTTTGCTTCTGATGTGGTATTCAAGGCCAATATCAATTTACTTCACAAAGATTCCCTTCTGGAACCCTCTATCCTAATTGTGCTGGGCTTTCTATTGATTACATTATCTATATTATTTGTTCCCTTTTTATTTTTTATTTCATGCTGATTTCCCTTACCTTCTCTTTGGCCGTGTTCATCATTATATTATACAAAGAGGACAAATGATAAATATTCTGTCAAAAAAATAAATACATAAAGTTTCCTTAATAAATGTTCCAGATTTATTTCTTCCAAGATGCTTCCACTGACTCACATATTATCTTATAAAATAATCATTAATAGGATTGTATATATTTGACTAATCTTTAGTTCGTTTATATTTTTCAGCCATTTGAGGTAGTTTCTCTCCAGCTCATCTGTTATCCCATAGAAAGAACATACAGAACATATATTCATATTCATTTTCCTAAATATGTTTATTAATCACATATTGTCTGACAGGCACTAACAGTAGCAATGAACAAGACAGAGACACTTTTCTCCTCGTGGAATTTGAAGTGTTTGTTTTTCTTTTGTTCCATAACTTTAGGTTTTATATTGTGACCTATTAGTTTTCCAGGGGTGCCTTCATAAATTACCACAAACTTAGAACAGCAGGAATTTGTCTTTCATACTTTAGGATACTAGATGATCAATATCAAGGCATCAGCAGAGTTGGTTCCTTTTGAGAGCTCTCCTAGCTTCTGGTGGCTTGCTGGCAACCCTTGGAGTTCCTTAGTTTACACTCCAGTCTCTACCTCTGTCATCACATGGAGTTCTCTCTGTGTGGGGCTGTCTTCATATGGTGTATTGCTCTTCTTATAATGACACTAGTCTTATTGCATTAGGGCCAGCCCTAATCTACTGTGACCTCATCTTAACCTGATTACATTTGTAAAGGTCTTGTTTCCAAACAAGGTCATGGTCACAGGTACCAGGGAATAGCTCTTGAACACATCTTTTGGGGGGTACACAATTAAACTCACAATGTGGATTACAATGTCTAGAAAATTAAGTATATGAATGCTTACTGAGTTGTCAGGCACAAGATAAAAGTCAATGAGAACCAAGATATTAACAGAAATTATGAATGCCACTATTTAGCTAAAATGAAAATGCTGTGTAGAAGTTAAAAGTGTAGATTATCATCTGCCATTTGTATTGGAAAATCTATTATTAGTATTTTGCTTTCTCGTGAAATATATATATATATATATATATACACATATTTATTTCTTCTAGCTTAGTAAACCATATGAACCTCAGTTTTGGAAGTCCCTGTTTTAACTATCTGTACACCATTCATTTGTAAGACAAATATCAGTATTTCTTTCTCTCTCAAGGTAAGCAGTCAAAGTGGTTGTAAAAGCAAACAAAATAAGTGCATTTTTTAAAAAAACATTAAACTCAATATCTGTTCATATATACTAAGCTTCCAGTAATATCAATTTAAATTTGCATAAGCAATTGAGCCACAATTTACCATAATGTCATACATGAAACTGAGTCTAGGAAACATAAATTGCAATTAAAATATTCAAATATAGCAAATTATTAATAACAAATATGATAAAAGTCAATGAGAACCAAGATATTAACAGAAATTATGAATGCCACTATTTAGCTAAAATGAAAATGCTGTGTAGAAGTTAAAAGTGTAGATTATCATCTGCCATTTGTATTGGAAAATCTATTATTAGTATTTTGCTTTCTCGTGAAATATATATATATATATATATATACACATATTTATTTCTTCTAGCTTAGTAAACCATATGAACCTCAGTTTTGGAAGTCCCTGTTTTAACTATCTGTACACCATTCATTTGTAAGACAAATATCAGTATTTCTTTCTCTCTCAAGGTAAGCAGTCAAAGTGGTTGTAAAAGCAAACAAAATAAGTGCATTTTTTAAAAAACATTAAACTCAATATCTGTTCATATATACTAAGCTTCCGGTAATATCAATTTAAATTTGCATAAGCAATTGAGCCACAATTTACCATAATATCATACATGAAACTGAGTCTAGGAAACATAAATTGCAATTAAAATATTCAAATATAGCAAATTATTAATAACAAATATATATAAAGGATGAGTGGCTCTGATCCACAGTGACCTAGCCCCCGGGACACTGCTACTGTTGCTGGAGGCTGTTGATGCCAGGGCCCACAGGACCCTCCTGGAAGCCACCTGCCCCTGCTGCTGGATGCTGCTGTAAGCTGCTGCTGCCATTGCTGAGGAAGCTGAGGACTGAGCTTGTGTCGTCTGCCAGTGGCTCCCAGGATCTTTCCCAATTACCTAGCCTGTGGACCTGCATGTGAGGGATCTGGTGACCCAGTCTGTAACTCGCAGACCTGCATGTGAGGGGTCTGGTGACCCAGCCTGGCATGTGAGGGTTCTGGCGACCCAGTCTGTATATGAAGGGTCTGTGGGCCCCAGCCCTAGCCATGCAATTGGCAACACCACAGGATTCTGACAATAGCTCTAACAAGACATTACTTCATTTACAAGAATAAACTCCATGTCCATGAATGCTTATATGTGAGAAATAGAATAACATTTGTTTTTATCAGTGCAAGTACCAGGTATCAAAATTTGCCTCACTATGACTACAGTGCTAGATAAAATATATAAAAATATACAAAATATCTTATAAAGTGCAATGGAAGAAGTGGAAAAATGCTTGAAAAATGCTTGAAAAATGCTGCGAGTAGACAGTTGTGTTCTCGCCACAAAAATAACTGTGAGGTAATACATATGTTAATTATCTAGATTTAACCATTCTGCTATGTGTATATACATACATAAAAACATCATTTTGTACATGATAAATATAATTTTATCTGTCAATTTAAAAAATAATTTGAATATTAAAAAAATATATATAAGCAGCCGAAAGCATGATAAAGGTTAAAACCCAAAGCACTGAAGCTGGTTCTGCATTGAGGACATTTGCTGAACTGGAAAACATGAAATTCAGTATTCATGAGTTGATAGACTTCAGTGGTTAGAACACAAGGCCAGAGCCAATGTAGGAAGTAGAAAGCCAAGAAACAGCCACATGTGGAAACAATGTCAGGTGAAAATAAATATTTTTCAATAAGTGGCACCTGGGCAATTATTTATCCACAGAGAAAAAACATGAAAATGTTCCTGTGCCTTATGTATCATTCTCAAATCTGTATTTCTAGTAGATTGTAGACTTACTTAGGAATGAGTAAACTATAAAAACCTTATGCAAAAATATAGAAAATTTTTAGGATCACATGGGATGGAAATATTAAAAGCCAGATCATAAAAGAGAGTATTGGTAAATTTGATTATGTTGAATTTAAGAGCTTCTGTTCATCATAAAGCACTAAAGAGTTAAATTTAATAAATAAAGGCACGAAACTGTAGTGCCTATTTGCAACCCTATGACTGAGAAAGGACTTCTAGAGATAAAGAAGATAGACATTTTCAACTGAAATGTGTGCTAAATTCATGAAGTTATGCTTCATGGAAAGGGAACACCAAATAAGCAATCAACAAATATAAAAATACTCTCACCTGCTGATAATCTCCCCCTCAGTCAGTTCATCCCCAGGCATTCTGGCCTCTTTGTTCTTGGAACATGCTAGTTAGAGGTCAGGTTTATTTTAAGCAAGTCAGTAAGATTCAAGCTATAAAGGAATCTATAGACACATTTGACCGCCTTAAAATGATCAAGTAAAAGAATAAACACATGAATAAATCAGTAACTGTTAAAATATGACACAAACTCAAAAAACAAAAATAAGAATGGAATATTTGTAAACTAATATAATATATTAATATCTTTAAAATGTAGAGAACCTTTATAACATAAAAAGAACAAATATCAAGTAGCAAAATGAGTAAAATACCTGGTCACTTTCCTTTCACAAATGGGAATCTAAAGAGCAACTTAAAAAAATAAAAAGAGAGAGAAGCTTGCTGTGGGTTGATTGAATTGTGTCCCTGAAAGTCCATATATAAGAAGCTTAATTCCCACTCTTTCGTGTTGAGGGTGGCAAATCCTATTAAAGTAATTAAAAGGTGGGGCCTTGAAGAGATGATTAGCTTGTAGGACCATGCTGTAATGAATGGGTTAATAATGTGGTCAGGGGCATGGTTTGGAGGGCTTTAAAAGGAGAGTGAATGAGGAGGTTAGTCTCTCTCTGTTCCAACATTTTCACAATGTGATGCTTTGCCATCACTGTCACCACCACCAAGGCTCTCACCAGATGTGTTCCCTGGACTTTGGACTTCCCAGCCTCAGAAACTGTAAGCAATAAATTTTGTTCTCTTTATAAAGTACCCAGTTCTGTATATTTTGTTATAAACAACAGAAATTGACTAATACAATGCTCAAACTTGTATGTATTTGGGGAAATGTAAATGTTAGTAAGAAGGCAATACAACTTCTCCACAGTTAGATGGACAAAATCAAAAAGAGCAATATTCCTTGCTGTTTCAAATTTGGGGTACAGGACTTTAATACAAGGTGAAAATGTGAATCATTTCAATTTTAGGGAGGGGAGTAGGGAAGCAAGTCAGGAATATGTATTTTAATGAATCGTACTCAAATCATTTTATTAGAGTAATACTGTCAGAGCAATACTTGTTATAGAAACAGAAGTCCAGGACATGTTTATAGAGAAAAAAATTTAAAATGATGTAAGTATGCCTTATAAATCTGTTGAATAAATGTGGCCCATTTAAACAATCAAAGATTAATCAGTCATTAAAAAATAAGGCATTAGAATTACACCAGCTGACCCCGGGGTTGTGGGATTTTATAGAGAAAAAAATTTAAAATGATGTAAGTATGCCTTATAAATCTGTTGAATAAATGTGTCCCATTTAGACAATCAAAGATTAATCAGTCATTAAAAAATAAGGCATTAGAATTACACCAGCTGACCCCGGGGTTGTGGGAATTACATAGTGTATTAAGTGAGAAAAATAAAAGGTGACAAAGTGCACATACAGATATTCTTATGGTTAGAAAACAATAGCAAAAAATAACTTCTATACACAAGTACATTTGTGTAAGTGTTTGCATGTGTATGGAGAAAGATGAGGTAGGACACAAAAGCAGGTTACAGGTGGCTGAATAGAGAGGCAGGTTGTGGTGGAACAGATGAAAAATAGGAAACTCAGACCTAAAGCTATTCCTGCAGTAACCATAGCATCTAACAAGCAGAAAAATGGATAAAGTATATATGGCATAGTATTTAGGTTAACTGCAGAATGAAAAATTCTGTCAATAATATTATAATGTATAAATATTGAATATGCATATAGGAAAGTACTAGATGGTGACTAGGACAAATGTAACCTAATTTTAAAATATAAAATTGCATAAAATATATTAATATATTTTGGTTATTTCAAATCAGATTCTGTAATAAAATGTTTTATAGAGAAAGATAAATATCACTATACTTGGCCAAATAATTTAGTTGTGGAAAAGAAATCCCTTAGGGGCCAATTAGCTTTGCTGTGTTCTATGGTGGAAAATTTTACCACAGGACTGAGACAGTCCCAACTATCTCACAATTACATGATTTAGGCACAAGGGAGAATTTGTGAGAGCATATGACTAAACCAATCCTTTACAAGATGAAGACAACAAAAAAGAGGAGGAGGGAGAGAAAGGAAAATAAAATAAAAGCAATCCACCATAATAAAAATAAGAGCCAATGACCATTGAGTATTTAAGATTTGCTAGCGAGTGGAAGAGAAAAAAATGTGTATAATTTAATAATTTTCTCAAAGGAAAGTGTGAATTGATACTAATACTTTTCGTTTTTTATATATAAAGAAACAGGACTGTTCTGTGTAAGTACTTGCCATGCAACACAGTTAGGAGTAGAACAGAATTCCCAGACTGTTGACTCTGAAGCCAGTGAATTTCATCCTTATGCCATACTTAGCCATAGCTATATCATACTGATACTGCCTGCGTTCCCTTCGTATGTTTTCTAAACTGTTCTAGTATTTTATAAACTAGCTTACTTTATTTTTGAAATTTATGCATTTGAGTCTTCCTACAGCTCCCATGGTTTGTGCACGCACACACTCACATATACACATGCATGCACACACACATTCACACACATTCATACACTTACATTCACACATGCACACACATTCACACACACATTCTACATTTCCCCCATACCCCTGGCTATAAACACTTCTAACATTTTGAGATACATTCTTTCAGTCTTTTTTTTTTTCCCCACCGGTAAGAGGATCGCAACCCTCAGCACGGTGTGGTCTGCACCACGTTCGGCCAGTGAGCACACCGGCCATCCCTATATAGGATCCGAACCTGCGGCCTTGGCGCTACAGCACCACATTCTCCCGAGTGAGCCATGGGGCTGGCCCCTTTTTTTAATTAGTAAGTAGTTAAAGTTGATTAGACTTCCTAAACTAGCTCTCATCACAAAGGAAGCCAGGCCCTGGACGTCTGGAAGAGCAATAGACATGTTGATGGAGATCTGGACTTAAAAGTCCATAACATTAGTTGCTACTAATATACCAGGGGAATACAGTACTTAGGAGAATCCTAGAGAGAAGGGAACCGAGTGTTCAAAGGACTGCATGAAGGTACATTGTGGGCAGTTGGACACTAATATGTGGTAGAAAAGACATTCTGGAAAAATAGACTACAATAATTCTGGATTCTTTCTGAAAGGTACACTTTTACCCAGACTCGATGATCACCTACTCTTAAGCAACTGAATTGACAGACCCAAACATAAAAAAAACAAAGAAATAGTAAAACTGTATAGTATTTTTGTCCAGGAGTCATTTTGATGGAATTCCGAGATTTAGAATTTCTACATGAAGAAGGGCAGTCAAACTTTCTTTACCCACACCCACTCCATTCCATCTTAAGGAGATGTATGCAAAATGATGGCTATTTTTCTGGTGCCAGAAAGCCAGATACCAGAAACATTGGAAACAGAGCTCTTAGTTTTCGTTTAAAATCAAAAATTAATTTTCTTTTAATTCTAAAATAATCCTTGTATCAAGGATGCACAGTGCATAATGGATCTTATTCATCTCTCAGTAACACCACACTTCTTTTGACAGATTCTATGTCTTAAAAAAGTCTTTTGAAGAGCAGGTTAGTCATTTGTTAGTCATCATCTCTGATAACTTTCTCTTTTGGTCTCACCTCCATTCACTTGTGAGATATTATTTGACCTATATCCAAAATGTCTCTCGTTTATCTACCAACTACTCATCCTCCGTCCTGCCACTATCTTAATTCACAAGTCTTTTGAAGAGCAGGTTAGTCATTTGTTAGTCATCATCTCTGATAACTTTCTCTTTTGTTCTCACCTCCATTCACTTGTGAGATATTATTTGACCTATATCCAAAATGTCTCTCGTTTATCTACCAACTACTCATCCTCCATCCTGCCACTATCTTAATTCAACTGCCAGCAACTGTGGGAAGCTACAGTAGCCTCCTAATCATTTTCTTTATCTCTTATCTTTATTTTGTGTACATTCTGAGTGTATTTCTGGAGCTGGCTGCCAGACCAATTTCCTGAAAACCAGCACTTTTTATATCACTGTTCTGTTTTGTGGAAGCCAAAAACATTTAATGACTCTCCATTGCCTATAGAATGATACTTATATGTATTAGCCATTCTTCCATGCTTTAGACCAAACAACCTATTTAACTGTTTTTCTCATTATTTGTCATTATATAACACAGACAGTAACCGTACTGGAATATAAACTATTGCAGATCAAAGATAAACATTTTCTGTCTGTATGCTTTTTGTCCTGCTGTCCTCTATGTCTGGAATATCCTTTTATTTATTTATTTTTAATCAAATGGTAATACAAACTCTTCTCTCTGACTCCAATTCCACATTAAACATGAATTTTATGTTTCTAAACTGAAAATGATAGAATCCTCCTTTGAATTCCCATGTGCTTTAATCTGGACTCATTATATTACATAGATCTAGTTAATATTATAATTAGTATATATTTCTGTTTATATTGTATTCAGAAATGCATTACAATTTCTTATGTTCATATACTGTATTTCAAGAGCTTGAAGACAATGCAATTTATATATGTTTTTTATTTATGTATACCTTAGAATCACCAGCAAAATTTCTTATGCATATAATCAGTAAATATTTGGTTAGTAACTGAATGAGTCAAGCAGGTGAATATCTGTCATTGTAACTACACTGGTTGCAATATATCACACAGTTTAAATGCAAAGAAAATCAATTTACAGCAGCTTTTATACAACAGGCAAGACACAGAGTCCACTGTTCTATAATTACTCTGTTAGGTTTTGTAATCATTAGCCCTGGAAGAATAATAACATCAAACAGAGACCTAAGAGTTTTTACTTCAGCCCTTTTCTAGCGTGGCTGCTTGGATAAAGTGTAAGACACATTG
>NW_007728063.1:167406-173112 GCF_000696425.1 Galeopterus variegatus | reverse complement strand
AAGAGTTTTTACTTCAGCCCTTTTCTAGCGTGGCTGCTTGGATAAAGTGTAAGACACATTGCCAGGTTGACCGAAATCCCTTCTCATGGAGCTACAACCCAGGCCGGTGACTGTGCTATGAAGTCTGACACTCTTGAATCTAAGCCACTGTTTCACTACTGCTTACTCAGATTCATCTCTTATGACTCATGGTGCTGCTTATGTTTGGTACCTGAACAGCTATTTTGCTTTGGTTTTTGTTTTTAATAGGAAGACAAGTAAACAAGGTATTAATACATACGGAGAGGGCATTGTTCCCTTACATGGAAATAGAAAACTTGGTGAGACCTTGTTTTGGAGTTTATATTAACACATTCACACCATCAGTTCAAACCTCAGGTCACAGCAAAGAAAGAAATATAAATTAGGAGAGATGGGGATTTGGAACATATAGTGTGTGGAATAGGAAGGTATAGATTATAGAGTAGAGATGTATGCTTACAGAGATTCATTTTCTTTTTTCCTAAGTAACTTACGTTCTTTTCTCTTAATCAGTGAGGAGAAGTTTGGGTCCTGATATTATATTTTCTTCCCCCTCACCCCCTGCATTACAAGAGACTGAACAAAATTCTGGAATTATTGGGAACTTCATGTGGTATTGTTTGATTGCTTTTCCTCAAGGTTTAATTTTATTCTAGTCTAGGGACTAGTAGAGATTTATATCTAGTGGGCCTTGGGTGGTAGAGACAGATGACCTAAAGCCTTCTATTCTGTTTCCATTTCTTCTTCCCTACTTTCTTTCTACAAATTAAAATGTATGTTCTGGTCATATGTATCTAGTTCTTTGCTAGTCATGTAAAACATAAAATGAAAGAGACTCTCTTTGATCTAAAAAAAATTATAACCTAGAGGGGAAAAATAAGTTACCAGGTAATCACCTGCTAAAAATAAGTTACAATTAGGTTGTTAGCATCTCAAATGAAGGCATTGTCTAAGAAACATTCCCTAGAGGCTGGAGCTTATTTACCAAGTGAGACCAGTGGAAAAATCTAAGAGCCAACAGCTTCTTTACAGCTGAGGTACGTTAAGAGAATTTGGGATATAGATATAGATTTAAAATATATATGCTTGTAATATATATANATATATATACACATATATATGAAGTCACATACTTTTATATGTACATGTGGTTTCACATACGTATATAATGTATTTGTGTACAAGCTATATACAACCTATATATATGTATATACTCATATGTGTATATATATAGGTTAAGTAGATCTGGATAGATAATACCATCAGAGAAGAACTGGATTTGCAGTTGGTACTCTCATGGTCAACTGTATTTTAAAATGTTATGTCTTTGCAAAGCAAATTAGTATGAGAAATCAGCCATGGTGATAAGCGTTTTCTTGTCAAAACAAGTGAGATGCCATTGATAATAGCAGTTTCCTTACTCTTTTTCAAATTACAAAGGACTCTAGGTGGAATTGTGCATTTGAAATATAAGATAGAGGCCTGCATTTTGATTTTCAAAAATGATTAGATGCTGAAGTTGGTACCAAATTATAAGAAATTTTATGCTATATAAGACTTCTGAACGGTCTGCTTCTTCATTAGTTTCTATAAATTTTTTAAAGGAGATTTATTACATATGTGATATAAAATAAGCTTTCTGTACAAAATTAAATATATTTTTCTTTTCTAATTCAACTTTTTTGTCTTTTTGGTTCTTACTGAGAAATGCTCTTGGAATCCACATATCACATCAGAAGGACTTGGGACTGTCCAGTCTTCATCATCTATCGCCCACTATTAGCTTTGATTAGACAACGTCTATTAGTCTTTCTCCCTTTGTCATCCACAGCCTCCTCTCAAGCTGAAATGTCTGTGAAGTAAAACAAACTTCTTAGTTGGAGGAGGACAATTATTTGACCAAGGCTATCTCACTGCACCCTCCATATTGAATTTGATTTTGTTTTACTTTATTTTTATCTATATTCAATTCATAAGTTGGTGATGTCCTATGATATGCTAAGATTTTATCATGTTATTCATGTTCATCATTTCTTATATTTTGTTTAAGCTTTTTATTACTCTTACAAAATACCAATTACACTAGATTTCCCAATTCAATTTGTTTCAATTCCAAATTCCTCCTAGATCTTGAAAGCATAAGTAAGAGGAATCTAAACCTAACAAATGTAACCAAGTGATGCTATGATTTGCCAAAATGAATACATCATCATGCAGGAATTTAGCTGCTATGGCCAAGATTTTACTCCCTTTTTATAACATAATTTCCTTTTATGGTTTTATTTTCATACTTCTTTTTTTTTTCTTTCTTAAATCATTCAAGCAGTTACTTTTTTTAATTGTCAGGAAAAAGGATTTAATTCTTTTTAAATTAAACATAAGATTTAGCTATAAATTTAACATATTACTTTCTAAGTAGGAGTTTTCTTGGTTAACTCAATTATATTGTGTGTTTTATAGGACAGGTGTTCCCATGATTACTGATACAGAGAAAAAATATTTGCATCAAGAAGGAAAATTATTTAATTTTTTTCCATTTTTTAAAATGAGATCTCATAGATCTGCACTTACAGAGTTCTCATAACACAGTGATTGTTGGATAATAAGTGTTTGTCAGGTTCTTGCATATCACAAGAACAGTATCTTCATATCTGGAAAAATATTACTGGAGAGCAAAGAGAGGTTTAAAAATATTTTGTTTTATAGAACCTGAGATATGATATTTACCTATTTCTCATTCTAAATAGTTCCTAAAAATTTTAAATGCAAAAAACTTTTCACATTTGGTAATTAAGTGTAAATTACCAATAGAAGTTGCGCTATTACTGTACATTTACTTTTCAAAATTACATACATTTTACAATACATTTTATATTGGAACAAAACAAGTTTCTCTTGAGATACCATAATTAATTTTTAGTAATTAGTACATTTAAAAATGCCATGAAAAGGGTCGGCCCCGTGGCTCACTCGGGAGAGTGCGGCGCTGGTAGCACCAAGGCCGTGGGTTCGGATCTTATATAGGGATGGCCAGTGTGCTCACTAGCTGAGCATGGTGCAGACCACACCATGGTTGGCCGAGGGCTGCGATCCCCTTACTGGTCCAAAATAAAAAAAAAATGCTATGAAAACAGGAACAGTGATCTTTTGAACATAAACCCCCATTTATGTATAATAATGAGTATGAGGGTGGCTTTAAAGCCAGTTTAATTTGAAGCATGCTTCACTTATGCTGATTAGTCTCTTTAATATATTTTCACTTTAGTGATGTTACAGTAGTATTGAAATTTTGCAAGTACTTGGGGAAGTCGAGATTTAATTGACTTAGCTAACTTTTCAAAAGCCGTTGACCAAAGATCAGGTAATATGTAATTTGTTTTGATCCCCAAACAGAATTAAATGGCACCAAAGTGTATTATTTTACTCCTTGGGATGTTTAAATGCATTTTCATTTTTGTATATATGTACATAAGTACTCATGTATTTATATGAATACAAACATACATAACGTACATACTAAGAATGTGCATTTACCTATTTCGCTATCTTAATTAACGTATGAGTTGAACAGAACATCAAAAAACTTCCCATTAATGGTGTTTGTAATCATTATTTCATATACCTCAGTAACCATAATTTTAATTACATTCTTTGAGATATACCACATGTTCAAATAGCTTAATTCCTTATTGAGGACAAATCCAAACTATTTAGAACTGGTATTGTAAGGCCTGAGATTTTAAGTGCTTCCTTGATATTTTAGAGCTTCATGGGGTCACATGGGTCTAGTCATGAATTTTCCTGCTCCCCACTCAACAGTATAGAGCCCCACCCAGCTAGTTTTCCTAGCAGTCAAATTAGCTGCACCCCACCTGTGTTACACTTCCCTCTGTGTAACTAAGACGGAGAAAAGAGAAAGAAAGAATTCACTTAAAGTACCATCAATGAGGCCTGGAGGGACTGCCACCCATCAGGGGAGCAGCAGCCCCTGGAGGGACTGCCACCCATCAGGGGAGAAGCCACGATCCAAAATCAGCCTTTCTTTTTATTGACAAAACAAGAAAGTTTCACAAGGAAAATCAGTCAGTTCAATCATCAAAGAAGGACATGAAAACAGGCAGTGTAAAACTTGTAACGGCAGTAAATTAACAATGTGACATTCCAGAATGTAATTTGTAAAAAGCTAGGTTAATTTACCAACAAACAGCTTGTCCTTAGTAAACATTTTCTTTTCCACATACTTCCTACAGCAATTTCTTTAGCATATTTAAACAGCATTCAATCAGTTTCTTTAACATATCTTAAGAACAATCAGTAGGTTAAATAGTCAAGTTATTCAAGCTGGAATCAGACCAGCAACCTAAAACAGTCAAACTACACAATCCCATCCCTAAATAGTGATTAGAATTGATTAGATGGTTTTGGCCAACCTCATCTGTGGACTTTTGAACCCTCCTCAAGAACCTTTTGGTTCATTCATTCATTACCTAAAAATCCTATTCTAAGATTAAAGGAGAATCAAGATTTCTAATCCACTACATATTTGATCCTCTTCCAAATAGGTTTTACTTCCCTGCCATCCCATACAATTATTTAAATAAACCAATTCATTCTCCAGAGGGAACCAAGGGTCACCTCACTCTCCTCACCCACTACAAAGCCTTCCTCCCAAAGCCCCTGCTGGCTCACTCTGTGCCTGAATGCAACTTGTCATGTGGCCCTGCATGGCATGTGGTGTCCTTTTCTTCTGGGCTGTGAATAGGTGTGATTGTTAACAGATTGCTAGTTCCATCTGTCCCGTGTTGGGTGTCATGTTTGGCAATTTCGTACTATTTACCATGTGGGATCTCTTCTTCATTAATGGAGTGAATAGAAGGTGATCAGAACAGACTGATAGTTCAGTTTGTAGATATTTTTGAAAACTTAAGTCTGAATAGAAGATCACCTTACCTTCACAAGGAAGTCCCCCTTCTGGCACTACTATGGGACTGTACAAATACATGTCAACTGGGTGGCCAAAGTCCTAAATTTATCTATCATAACCATAAAATCATCTCACCGAGGTACTCATTGACTATTTAAATTGAATCTCACCAAATACTCTGAGGAATCCTACAAGGAATCTAGGTGCATTATCAAGTCCTTGGTCACATGCAATCACTTGGTTTATGGGGTTGCTGTCTATGTCAGTTAAGTTTTGGAGGACGTACAAAACAATGATGAATTTACTTTACAATAATTGATCAGGAGCCATTTTCTCTTCTTATAACAGTTTATATTTCAGGTGTTGGGGAAAATAAATAAAAGTAGAATCTTCTGTTACCCAGAAAATTCTTTCCACAAAGGAAGTAAACAAATAGTTTAAAAAAAAAATCATATAATCATTAAACCATACTGATGCACATAAATGGAATTCCACTAAGAGTGTACAAAGACAGAAAGAAACTTTGCCATTTTATATAGCCAACTGATACAACCCATTACATACATATGCTCAAGATAAATTATGGTATTATCAAGTATGAGGAGTTGAAAGTGCCACTGGTACACTTAGTTTATACTAAGTTAACTGGTAGTTGGAGCGGCCACCTGTGTTAATTAATTGCCTTTATCCAGAAGAAAAGTGAAATTTCTCATATGTCTATGGAAAGCAAGTTGTTACAATGTGGAAGCAGGTGCCTAAGT
>NW_007728063.1:140904-167094 GCF_000696425.1 Galeopterus variegatus | reverse complement strand
AAAAAAAAAATCATATAATCATTAAACCATACTGATGCACATAAATGGAATTCCACTAAGAGTGTACAAAGACAGAAAGAAACTTTGCCATTTTATATAGCCAACTGATACAACCCATTACATACATATGCTCAAGATAAATTATGGTATTATCAAGTATGAGGAGTTGAAAGTGCCACTGGTACACTTAGTTTATACTAAGTTAACTGGTAGTTGGAGCGGCCACCTGTGTTAATTAATTGCCTTTATCCAGAAGAAAAGTGAAATTTCTCATATGTCTATGGAAAGCAAGTTGTTACAATGTGGAAGCAGGTGCCTAAGTTCATCTCATTCAGAGACAGACAGATAGGGATGCTGTTTTTCTTGATGTTTACATTTCAAAGAGATGGCTCCAAGGCTCTTAAGAAAAAAAAATCTCTGGGTTATAAAATAGGCAAGGAGCTTATTTTGCTTTTAAAAAAGTTTTTTTTAAAAAAAATTCATCTCCAAGAGACAGAGAAAGAATATACAATTACAAATTTTCAAAATTAATTCTCAAAGCAAAGTTGGGGTGGAAAATTTCCCTTTTGGCACCAGGGAAAGACCAATTTTTTATATTCTAATTTAGGGCAGCAAACTGATACGTTTCTCTTTACCATCTTGAGTATATAGGGGCATGCTTTATCTTTTTTATTGTAGATGGCAGAGGAGGGGACACAACTAAAGTCGTATCCAGTCAGGGATAATCCCTCTTTTGCCGTCTGGGAATTTTTATCTGCTTTCCCACGATTTTATTTCTGAAAACTCAATTTGGTAAGAATCTTAAGATGTAGTTTCAGTCTAATCATAGATATCACTAGATACTACCGAACCAATACAGTTTATTCTATAACTGAAATGTACCATTATTTTAGTATGGATAGTTGAGATAATGTTGCATTATAAAAATACTGAAATTCTAGTGACTGAAAACCACTCAGTTTTTTCTCTAGTTCATGCCACATTTTCCACTGCAGTTGGCTCAAGAGCTTGGTTCTGCATTGGCACTCAGGAACTCAGGGTTGTGGAGAGCCCATGATATTGTAGCTGCACTATCTGGAATACATGGCCTTCTTTATTTATGGGTCAGAAGAGATAGCTAAAGGATCACATGCCTCCTCTTAAACTATCTGGCTTAGAGGTGAAGTGAACCTATCACTTCTGCCTTACAGTCCATACGCCTACACTAGTCATATGGCCTCACCTGACTCCTGGCTGGGAAATGTAATGCCGTAGCCTTTCTTTTGGACTCTGTTGTCCTTTCCCAGGAAACAAGTGACCTTTCCCACGGTTGGCCTTCTTCCCTGGGGAAGCCTGTACACAGTGACTGCTTGATGGTTTGAGGGTAAAAGATTCCAGCCTCTTATACCAATTCCAACATTTCTGCAGAGCCATTAAGCTCCAGAGCTCCTCATAGGACGGGTGAGGGCATTGTGCATCTTCTCTCTCTGCCCATTCACTCCTTCATCACAGGANATATATATACACATATATATGAAGTCACATACTTTTATATGTACATGTGGTTTCACATACGTATATAATGTATTTGTGTACAAGCTATATACAACCTATATATATGTATATACTCATATGTGTATATATATAGGTTAAGTAGATCTGGATAGATAATACCATCAGAGAAGAACTGGATTTGCAGTTGGTACTCTCATGGTCAACTGTATTTTAAAATGTTATGTCTTTGCAAAGCAAATTAGTATGAGAAATCAGCCATGGTGATAAGCGTTTTCTTGTCAAAACAAGTGAGATGCCATTGATAATAGCAGTTTCCTTACTCTTTTTCAAATTACAAAGGACTCTAGGTGGAATTGTGCATTTGAAATATAAGATAGAGGCCTGCATTTTGATTTTCAAAAATGATTAGATGCTGAAGTTGGTACCAAATTATAAGAAATTTTATGCTATATAAGACTTCTGAACGGTCTGCTTCTTCATTAGTTTCTATAAATTTTTTAAAGGAGATTTATTACATATGTGATATAAAATAAGCTTTCTGTACAAAATTAAATATATTTTTCTTTTCTAATTCAACTTTTTTGTCTTTTTGGTTCTTACTGAGAAATGCTCTTGGAATCCACATATCACATCAGAAGGACTTGGGACTGTCCAGTCTTCATCATCTATCGCCCACTATTAGCTTTGATTAGACAACGTCTATTAGTCTTTCTCCCTTTGTCATCCACAGCCTCCTCTCAAGCTGAAATGTCTGTGAAGTAAAACAAACTTCTTAGTTGGAGGAGGACAATTATTTGACCAAGGCTATCTCACTGCACCCTCCATATTGAATTTGATTTTGTTTTACTTTATTTTTATCTATATTCAATTCATAAGTTGGTGATGTCCTATGATATGCTAAGATTTTATCATGTTATTCATGTTCATCATTTCTTATATTTTGTTTAAGCTTTTTATTACTCTTACAAAATACCAATTACACTAGATTTCCCAATTCAATTTGTTTCAATTCCAAATTCCTCCTAGATCTTGAAAGCATAAGTAAGAGGAATCTAAACCTAACAAATGTAACCAAGTGATGCTATGATTTGCCAAAATGAATACATCATCATGCAGGAATTTAGCTGCTATGGCCAAGATTTTACTCCCTTTTTATAACATAATTTCCTTTTATGGTTTTATTTTCATACTTCTTTTTTTTTTCTTTCTTAAATCATTCAAGCAGTTACTTTTTTTAATTGTCAGGAAAAAGGATTTAATTCTTTTTAAATTAAACATAAGATTTAGCTATAAATTTAACATATTACTTTCTAAGTAGGAGTTTTCTTGGTTAACTCAATTATATTGTGTGTTTTATAGGACAGGTGTTCCCATGATTACTGATACAGAGAAAAAATATTTGCATCAAGAAGGAAAATTATTTAATTTTTTTCCATTTTTTAAAATGAGATCTCATAGATCTGCACTTACAGAGTTCTCATAACACAGTGATTGTTGGATAATAAGTGTTTGTCAGGTTCTTGCATATCACAAGAACAGTATCTTCATATCTGGAAAAATATTACTGGAGAGCAAAGAGAGGTTTAAAAATATTTTGTTTTATAGAACCTGAGATATGATATTTACCTATTTCTCATTCTAAATAGTTCCTAAAAATTTTAAATGCAAAAAACTTTTCACATTTGGTAATTAAGTGTAAATTACCAATAGAAGTTGCGCTATTACTGTACATTTACTTTTCAAAATTACATACATTTTACAATACATTTTATATTGGAACAAAACAAGTTTCTCTTGAGATACCATAATTAATTTTTAGTAATTAGTACATTTAAAAATGCCATGAAAAGGGTCGGCCCCGTGGCTCACTCGGGAGAGTGCGGCGCTGGTAGCACCAAGGCCGTGGGTTCGGATCTTATATAGGGATGGCCAGTGTGCTCACTAGCTGAGCATGGTGCAGACCACACCATGGTTGGCCGAGGGCTGCGATCCCCTTACTGGTCCAAAATAAAAAAAAAATGCTATGAAAACAGGAACAGTGATCTTTTGAACATAAACCCCCATTTATGTATAATAATGAGTATGAGGGTGGCTTTAAAGCCAGTTTAATTTGAAGCATGCTTCACTTATGCTGATTAGTCTCTTTAATATATTTTCACTTTAGTGATGTTACAGTAGTATTGAAATTTTGCAAGTACTTGGGGAAGTCGAGATTTAATTGACTTAGCTAACTTTTCAAAAGCCGTTGACCAAAGATCAGGTAATATGTAATTTGTTTTGATCCCCAAACAGAATTAAATGGCACCAAAGTGTATTATTTTACTCCTTGGGATGTTTAAATGCATTTTCATTTTTGTATATATGTACATAAGTACTCATGTATTTATATGAATACAAACATACATAACGTACATACTAAGAATGTGCATTTACCTATTTCGCTATCTTAATTAACGTATGAGTTGAACAGAACATCAAAAAACTTCCCATTAATGGTGTTTGTAATCATTATTTCATATACCTCAGTAACCATAATTTTAATTACATTCTTTGAGATATACCACATGTTCAAATAGCTTAATTCCTTATTGAGGACAAATCCAAACTATTTAGAACTGGTATTGTAAGGCCTGAGATTTTAAGTGCTTCCTTGATATTTTAGAGCTTCATGGGGTCACATGGGTCTAGTCATGAATTTTCCTGCTCCCCACTCAACAGTATAGAGCCCCACCCAGCTAGTTTTCCTAGCAGTCAAATTAGCTGCACCCCACCTGTGTTACACTTCCCTCTGTGTAACTAAGACGGAGAAAAGAGAAAGAAAGAATTCACTTAAAGTACCATCAATGAGGCCTGGAGGGACTGCCACCCATCAGGGGAGCAGCAGCCCCTGGAGGGACTGCCACCCATCAGGGGAGAAGCCACGATCCAAAATCAGCCTTTCTTTTTATTGACAAAACAAGAAAGTTTCACAAGGAAAATCAGTCAGTTCAATCATCAAAGAAGGACATGAAAACAGGCAGTGTAAAACTTGTAACGGCAGTAAATTAACAATGTGACATTCCAGAATGTAATTTGTAAAAAGCTAGGTTAATTTACCAACAAACAGCTGGTCCTTAGTAAACATTTTCTTTTTTACAAACTTCCTACAGTGATTTCTTTAGCATATTTAAACAGCATTCAAACAGTTTCCTTAACATATCTAAAGAAAAATCAGTAGGTTAAATAGTTAATAGTCATTCAAGCCAGAATCAAACCTGCAACCTAAAACAGTCAAAGTACACAATCCCATCTCTAAACAGTGATTAGAATTGATTAGATGGCTTTTGCCAAACTTATCTGTGGACTTTCATCCCCTACTCAAGAGCCTTTTGGCTCATTCATGCATTACCTAAAAATCCTATTCTAAGATCAAAGGAGAATCAAGATTTCTAACCCACTACATTTCCCCCCTTATTATTACTATAAAAATTGGAAGTGATGAGGGAGTCAGAGTCAATGGTGTTCTGATGAAGAACAGTCAGCATTACTTCAGCTTGACAAGTCCATTGGAACATGGACCATAACAGTTTAATCACTATAAGAAAACATAAGATACATAAGACACTAATTCCAGCAATAATCCAAACTCTTTGTATTTAAACCAGAAAAACAATGGGTAGGATTAAGCCAATGGGCCAAATCATTTAAATGATTAATATATAATCATTAAACCATACTGATGCACATAAATGGAATTCCACTAAGAGTGTACAAAGACAGAAAGAAACTTTGCCATTTTATATAGCCAACTGATACAACCCATTACATACATATGCTCAAGATAAATTATGGTATTATCAAGTATGAGGAGTTGAAAGTGCCACTGGTACACTTAGTTTATACTAAGTTAACTGGTAGTTGGAGCGGCCACCTGTGTTAATTAATTGCCTTTATCCAGAAGAAAAGTGAAATTTCTCATATGTCTATGGAAAGCAAGTTGTTACAATGTGGAAGCAGGTGCCTAAGTTCATCTCATTCAGAGACAGACAGATAGGGATGCTGTTTTTCTTGATGTTTACATTTCAAAGAGATGGCTCCAAGGCTCTTAAGAAAAAAAAATCTCTGGGTTATAAAATAGGCAAGGAGCTTATTTTGCTTTTAAAAAAGTTTTTTTTAAAAAAAATTCATCTCCAAGAGACAGAGAAAGAATATACAATTACAAATTTTCAAAATTAATTCTCAAAGCAAAGTTGGGGTGGAAAATTTCCCTTTTGGCACCAGGGAAAGACCAATTTTTTATATTCTAATTTAGGGCAGCAAACTGATACGTTTCTCTTTACCATCTTGAGTATATAGGGGCATGCTTTATCTTTTTTATTGTAGATGGCAGAGGAGGGGACACAACTAAAGTCGTATCCAGTCAGGGATAATCCCTCTTTTGCCGTCTGGGAATTTTTATCTGCTTTCCCACGATTTTATTTCTGAAAACTCAATTTGGTAAGAATCTTAAGATGTAGTTTCAGTCTAATCATAGATATCACTAGATACTACCGAACCAATACAGTTTATTCTATAACTGAAATGTACCATTATTTTAGTATGGATAGTTGAGATAATGTTGCATTATAAAAATACTGAAATTCTAGTGACTGAAAACCACTCAGTTTTTTCTCTAGTTCATGCCACATTTTCCACTGCAGTTGGCTCAAGAGCTTGGTTCTGCATTGGCACTCAGGAACTCAGGGTTGTGGAGAGCCCATGATATTGTAGCTGCACTATCTGGAATACATGGCCTTCTTTATTTATGGGTCAGAAGAGATAGCTAAAGGATCACATGCCTCCTCTTAAACTATCTGGCTTAGAGGTGAAGTGAACCTATCACTTCTGCCTTACAGTCCATACGCCTACACTAGTCATATGGCCTCACCTGACTCCTGGCTGGGAAATGTAATGCCGTAGCCTTTCTTTTGGACTCTGTTGTCCTTTCCCAGGAAACAAGTGACCTTTCCCACGGTTGGCCTTCTTCCCTGGGGAAGCCTGTACACAGTGACTGCTTGATGGTTTGAGGGTAAAAGATTCCAGCCTCTTATACCAATTCCAACATTTCTGCAGAGCCATTAAGCTCCAGAGCTCCTCATAGGACGGGTGAGGGCATTGTGCATCTTCTCTCTCTGCCCATTCACTCCTTCATCACAGGAGTTGATCCAGAGAGTATCTTCCAGTAAACATTTGCAAGCAAGTCTTTGACTCAGAGTCTGCTTCCAGGGGAGCTTGACCTATGGGCCACCAATTGTATCATAATCATCAGACTGCTCGTTAAAAATGCAAATGACTGGTCTTTATCCCAGGCCTATTGAATTAGAATAGCTAGGATTGGAGGCTGGGAATCTGCATTATTAAAAACACCCCAGAAAACTATTTTTCTTATTAAAATGACACTAACAATGACAGTTGTAATTACCTTGATTATATACAAAATTGAATAGTTAAAGTGGTGGAGGAAGGTGTTCAGAGAATTATAAAATCTTATGCAGGTTCTGTGTCAAAATCATTTATATTAAAAAAAAAAAGTCTAGAAGTGAATTCTATAAGGCATAAACAAAGAAACCACTGGCAAAACCAAAGATTTTTAAGTCTACAGACTATGTGATGCCTATTATCAATTATGGAAGTCAAATTAACATATTTTAACTTATTTTTAATATTTCAGATCCCTGCTGTCTTAAACTCCCCACTTTGGCCATTCCTTTTCTTCACTGAGTTTCTGGAATTGTGAACCAGAATGTCCAATTGCCATTCCGGAGAGGCCAAATCAGTTTTCAAAGCTGTTACTCCACTGTAAGACTGACATTGAAGTGGATGTATAACTAAAGGCATTTTTTCATGTTAGAGGTAAATTAGTTTCTCTATCCTCCTTCTCCTTGTCGTTCAGGTCTTACTAGAAGCTCTAGAAGAACTCAACATTATCAAGAATTAACTCATGAGACACCGCCTTGCTGAGACATATTGTAGTAGGAAGCAGAAGGAAAACTATGCACCCCACATGCATTTACCAAAATATCCTCACTTATTTTAACCCCAGTAGAAAAGGATAATATAAGCCCTTCAATCAAAAGACATGACTATAGAAAGCCCCATGTTGTCCAATCTGCTCACACATCATTGTCCACACTCATAAGCCTGCCCAGCTGGGAACACAACAATCATGTGGGTCCAGGAACCCTGGGCTGATTAAAAATGTTCCCACTGCACAATAACACAGGGTCAAAAGACCGTTTGCATTGCACCATAATGCTGATTGTAAAAAAGCAAAACACATAACCTGTATTTCTATACATCTTTTATATTTTATTCATCATTGATGCTTATATTAATTTTGACTTTTAAAAATATTGCATTAAATTATTGTTTTTTGATTACTATGTTTTCTGTCATCCCCAGACATTTTGTAGCCAAGGTGAATACCTCATGTAACTTACTTTAATCTCAGCTCTACCCTGAGGGATCATTGCTTTTGTATTCTGGCACTCGCTGACATATGACTAGCTCCTGATCTCTGCTGTTTGTCTTATTTAAGCCAGAGTGATATACAAAGATACTAAATCTGGAGTGAGTAAACATGAGTAATATTTTCATCTCTGGAACTTCTTGGCCATGTGAACTTGGAAATCGATACTCATTTACCATTAGTTTTTATTTGTAAAAAGGGAATAATTATAACTTGTTTATTAACTTCCAAGTATTCTTATGATAATCAAATGAGTTAATGTGTGTGAAAGCACTCTGAAAAAATACTTTTCTTGCACATAAATAATGACACTGAAACTGTTTGTTGCTGTTAATATAAAATAATCTTTGGTTATATAACAATGTTTTTGATGAATATGAGTGGAGGAAATGCATTCTAGCTAAATGATCCAGTTGTTACTCACTGAAACATCTTTTTCCTCATTTTCATTATAATGCCCTCCTCCAAATCCATATGTTCCTAACTCTCCTCACATCCTTGGACCTATAAAAGCTAGGCTTGGGTGCTAATGCTAGAACCTTGCTTTTGAAGTGAGGTTCTCTAACCTGCACAACAGTATCATTTGGATCTTGTTAGAAATGCAAATTTTCGGGCCGGCCCGGTGGCGCACTGGATAGTGCGCCGCTTGGGAAGCACGGCGGCGCTCCCGCCCGAGGGTTCGGATCCCACATACGGACCGGTTCCCAATCACTGGCTGAGCGAGGCGCGGGAGCAGCACCGAGGGTTACAATCCCGTTGCCAGTCCCCAGTCTGGTATGGGGGCAACACTGAGGGTTGCGATCCGTTGCTGGACACGGAAAAAGACAAAAAAAAAAAAAAGAAATGCAAATTTTCAGACAACATCTAATAAACTCTGGGGCATGAGCCAGCAATGTGCATTTTAACAAGCTCTCCAGGTGGTTCGGATGCATGCTACTGTCTGACAACCACTAGATAAAATGAAAGGAAGGGAGAAGAGGAAGATCAGTCTGCCAAGCTGTTTCTTTAGAACTAGATTTTGACTGTGTTGTTAAAATTCTCAGAAAATTACTGTTTGCCTTTACCATTTCATCATTAATTCCTAGGCCACATCTTTTTTCTTTTATTTTTGTTTTCCTTATCATGCAATTTCATGGTCTTTTTTTTTTTAAACATAAAAATAGGTGTTACATAAGAATCACCTAGAGTGCTTGAGTTAAAGAAATTATTCCCAGCTGCTATGCACGATCGTCAATTGGAATTGAATCAACAAGAACACCAAAACTGATGACAATAAAGCCATTTTGGGACAACAATTTGAGTCATGCAGTTAATAGGGTAAGGTTTTAAAAAGTACAAGGATACAGATACAACTTAATCAGCTGTTATTCATCAATGCTTAATCAAGCTCTTGTTTTTTAAAAATATGCCTCTTCTGTAAGTATTTTAATTCTCAGTAACAAGGTGGGTTAAACATCAAAGACTGAACATAAGCTACTGTTGTATCTTTACTTCCTCTCCAAACTCCACTGGAAAGAAAGTAGGTGGATAACAGAGAAAACATAAAACAAAGTGTGATGTTGGGTATTATAAGATATACCTATTTGCTATTAATCTCACAGGTTCCTGGAACAGAGCTCCAAAACCCTTGGAATTTCATGATTGACAGTGGTGAGAGGAGGGTCTTTCATTATTCATAAATAGCTCCTTTCCACTATTCCTGTATATGCTGACAAGTTGATTCTTGGTGGCCTCTAAATAGCTTCAGGATGGGGGCTGGCTGCTGGAGGAACCAACCATGAAATCAGAGGTTTGGAACTTTCAGGACCCCCACCCCTTTCCTGAAGGAAAAGGGGCTAGACATTTATTAAATCACCAATGGCCAATGACTTGATCAATAAAGCCTATGTAGTGTAGCCTCCATAAAATCCCCTAAACAGTAGAGTTCAGAAAGCTTTCCAGTTGGTGAATGCATCCACGTAAAGTGGAGTTAAACCCTAAATCCATAGAACAGACATTCCTGTTCTTGAGACCCTTCTGGACCTCATTCTATGTACTTGTTCAACTGCATATTCATCTGTGTTCTTTGTAATGAACCAATGATAAGAAATAAAGTGATTTCCTTAGTTCTGTGAGCCATTCTAGAATATTATCAAACCTGAAGGGGGCATTTTGGGAACCCCTGACTTTGTGGGTAACCTGGGACCTTGTTACTCATGACAAGCCTCTGAAGTGATAGCAGTCTTACGGACTGAGCCCTTAAACCTGTGGAGCCTGAGGCTAACGTTGGGTAGTTAGTGTCAGAATTCAATTAAATTGTAGGACACACAGTTGGTGTCAGAGAATTGGTTGGTGTGGGGGAAAAAAAAACATACTTTTGATGTCAGAAGTGGTGTTGTAAAAATACTTAGGACCAGTAAAATGAAAAACTGTTTGAATTTTGAAGTATCAATTATTTTTCTCTCTTCCTAACTAGAGTTCGGAACCACTGAGAGATAATTGCAGGATGAGGATTAGCTTTCTTACAGGGAAAAAAAAAAAGCCACACTGGAGAAGGGTTGGGAGTGCAACTAAATGAGCTTGCTAAATCTCCTCTCTCTTCCTAACTAGAGTTCGGAACCACTGAGAGATAATTGCAGGATGAGGATTAGCTTTCTTACAGGGAAAAAAAAAAAAGCCACACTGGAGAAGGGTTGGGAGTGCAACTAAATGAGCTTGCTAAATCTCTTTAGAGTTGAACTCAGCATCCAGACAGCTGGCTTCTCAGGCAGAGGGCAGACCCAATCCACTATTCTTAGCAAGTTGCCGTGAGAGCAGACAAGAGTGTATCTGCAGTCAGAGAAGAAGGGCTGAGCCAAGCATTCCCAGTAGATAAATCTCATCCTCTTCTGGGGGGAGAAGTGATGTTGTCCCTAAGAAGACTCTGCTGTAACTCTAATGGATAGTGTTGTTCCCCAAAATGTACTACCTAAACATGAAAACCTGAAAACAGGGGAAAGGAGCCCACAGAGAAAACGCATTCCGCAGCACAATGTTGTTTCAGTCATTAACCATTGGGTTTAATGACCTAAAATCTTTCAGAAGATGACTTTGTTTGTCATGGGGAAAATTGGTAGTGGGTCAAAACAAACCTGCTTCTGTCTTTCATGAGGTAGATCCATCAAAGCCAATCTTTCCCAGATAATGAGTGGATGATTCAATTTTACCCAGAGAAGTCTCTGAAATGGGTTAGGAGAATATATTAAGTACATAAAACAAACAATAACTGCAAGGCCACTCTGTCTTCAGGATGAATTTCACTCACTGTTCTATTTTCAAATAATATTCACCATATGGCCAATATCATCAAAAGATTAGAGATATACCTACAATAAAAAGCCAACAGTGTTAAAATGCCTCATATTTGAATATAAACCTGCTTTTTAATCACATTCTGGGAAAGTGATCAAGTGCAAAGGTTAAATTCCCATGTGCTATATACTTTTCGTTAGAAGGGACATAGTCCTGAATTGCACTGCAAAAGAGGATTAGTCCTTCTAGCCCACCTGACTGATAGCATCAGCATGCCGGCAACCTTACCAGCATCAATGCTCCCTCCCGCTGCCACAGACACCAGAGCTGACTGAATGGTCCACGACAGCCACTGTCACAGCAACTACCACAAGGGTAGCTCATTACCACACGAACAGCCTCTGTCACCTTATAGGCAGCCCGTTGACCACTTATCAACATAAACAGAAGGAGAGTCACCAGTGGAGCCCAGGGAAAGAAGTGAGTGAGCACAGACCCATAACCTAGGGGCCCAATACACAGGGCAAATTATATTACCATATGCAGTAGCACACCTAGGGGTGGGAGGTACATACACAGCCCATGGGACAGGCTTCACCCAGGCAGAAACCACATACACAACCCCCAAGTACAGAAACCCAGCATACACAAATAGAGTATGGAAGAAAAAGAGAAAACCCACCCAGGGTCATCCATTCAAACAGAGGAGCACCAGTATACCCCAGTGTACCCATCAGGGTCATAGGGAGCTAGCTGAGGTGTCAACAGGTCCTCCCAGGGTCACTCACACAGCCAAAGAGCAACAGGACACCCAGGCACTTTTCCCAAGAACTTGAGAGCTTGCCCACATACTGGATGAACCAACATAGTGTCACACACCTCAGCAAGGGTTCACTAATTGCCCTAGTGACTAGGCCACAGAGGCCCTCACACATAACACCAACAGATAATTACAGCCAAAGTACCCATACAGAGACTACACTATTACATCTACCTGGAAACAATAATAAAACACCCCACTCAATGGCCATTATAAAACACATCTATGAAAGGATGTCTCTCTTCTTGTAGCTCAACCCAGAGTAACAGAAAAAGCAACTGCTCTACCAGATGACTAGACATCAATGTAGAGAAACTAGAAATATGAAAAAACAGAAAATATGACACCATGAAGGAATGTAATAATTCTCAGATATCAGAGTCTGTAGAGCAGGAAGCCCTTGAAATGGCTAAAAATGAATTCTGAGCAACAATCATAAGAAAACTTAATGAGATACAAGAATACTTAGTTAGACAACACAACAAAATGAGAAAAAGAATCCAGATAGAGATACAATAACAAAAAATAAAACTACAGGCCAATATCTCTGATGAACACAGATACAAAAATCCTCAATAAAATATTGGTAAACAGAATGAAACAACATGTCAAAAAAATTTTACACCATAATTAGGTGGGATTCATCCCAGGGATGCATGAGTGGTTCAATATACTCAAGTCAATAAATGTGATACACCACATCAACAAAATCAAGAACAAAACCATATAATTGTCTTAGTAGACACAGAAAAACTATTTGACAAAATTCAATATCACTTTATGATAAAGACTCTCAGCAAATTAGGTATAGAAGGAAATTATCTCAACACAATAAAAGCAATATATGGCAAACCCACCACTAATATCATCCTTAAAAGGAGAAGAGTTGAAAGCTTTTTCCCTTGAGAACAGGAACAAAACAAGGATGCCCACACTCACCACTCCTATTTAACATAGTATTGGAAGAGCACTAGCCAGAGCAATCAGGCAAGAGAAAGAAAGAAAGGGCATCCAGATTAGAAAGGACAAAATCAAACTGTCCCTGCTTGCAGATGACATAATTCTATGTATAATAAATCCTAAAGACGTGACCAAAAAACTCTTAGAGTTTGTAAACGATTTCAGTAAAGATGCAGAATACAAAGTCAACACACTAAAATCAGTAGCATTTTTATACTCTAACAAGGAACTGGAAGAAAAAAAAATCAAGAAAGCAAGCCCATTTACAATAGTCACCAAAAAACTAAAATATCTAGGAACAAAGTCAACCAATGTGGTGAAAGATCTTTACAATGAGAACTAAAAATCACAGATGAAAGAAATTACACAGGACACATAAAAGAATGGAAAGACATTCTATGCTCTTGGATTGGAAGAATTAACAATGTCTATACTACCCAAAGCAATCTAAAGATTCAATGCAATCCCCATCAAAATACCAATGACATTCTTCACAGAAATAGAAAAACAATCCTAACATTCAAATGGAAAAACAAACGACCCCAAACATTCAGAGCAATCCTGATTAAAAATTAATAAAGCTGGAGACATAACACTACCTGATTTCAAATTATACTAAGCTTTAGTAACCAAAACAGCATAGTACTGGCATAAAAACAGATACACAGACCAATGGAACAGAATAGGGAATCTAGAAATCATACTTACAGCCAACTGATATTTGACAAAGGTATCAAGAGCATACATTGGTGAAAAGATGGCCTCTTCAATAAATGGTACTGGGAAAACTGGACATCCATATGTAGAATGACACTAGATCCATACTTGTTGCTATTTACCAAAATCAACTCAAAATGGATTACAATTTTAAATATAAGATCTGAAACTATAAAATTTTTAAAAGAAAATAGGGAAAGCACTTCAGGAAGTAGGACTGGGCAAAGGCCTTATGAATATGACCTCAAAAGCACAGGCAGTAAGAGGAAAAATAAACAAATAGGTTATATCAAACCACAAAGCTTCTGCACAGCAAAAGAAACAATTAACAGAGTGAAAAGACAGCCTACAGAATGGGAGAAAATATTTCAAACTATGCATTTGACAAAGGATTAATATCCAGAATATACAAGGAAGTCAAACAACTTAACAGAAAAAAAAAATATATATATATATATATATATAACTTGATTAAAAAATGAGCAAAGGAGCCAAATAGCCATTTCTCAAAGGAAGATATGTGAATGGCAAACAGACACATGAAAAAATGCTCAGCGTCATTCACCATCAGAGAAAATGCAAATCAAAACCGCATTGAGATATTATCTCACCTCAGTTTGGCTATTATTGAAAAGACAAAGAATAATAACAAATGCTGTCGAGAATGCAAAGAAATGGGAACCCTCTTACACTTTTTGTGGGGTGGTAAATTGGTGCAGCCATTATGAAAAATGGCATGAAGTTTCCTCAAACAACTACAGATAGATCTACCATTTGATCCAGCAATCCTACTGCTGGGTATATACATATATCCAAAGGAATGGAAATCATGTAAAAGGGATACCTGCACTCCCATGCTTATTGCAGCTGTATTTACAACAGCCAAGTGTTGGAACCAACTTACATGTACATTGCAGGATGACTGGAGAAGGAAAATATGGCATATTTACACAATGGAATACTACTCTAACATAAAAATGAATGAAATACTTCCATTTGCAGCAACATGGATGAACTCGGAGAAAATTTTAAGTTAAATAAGACAGGCACAGAAAGAGAAATACTGCATGTCCTCACTCATAAGTAGGAGCTAAAAAAAATAAAGGAATTAATAAAGGAAGGAATGTTACAACAATCACAATAATACATTGTGATTGGGGATGACAATGTAATTTTCAAAAGGAGAGAACAGAACTGAGGTTGCCAGAAATGAGAAAGGGGAAGTGGGAGATAGGTGAGGGAGGAATTGGCAAAGAGCTATGAAAATTGACTACATTGTATTATGTTGAATATACTCATTATCCTGATTTCAGCATCATATCTTGTACACAGGTATTGATATTCGAAGCTGTAACCCACAGATATGTACAAGCGACTATGTTTCAATAACAAATTTTTTTTTAAAAGGAATAAATTGAGATTTCCATCTTCTACATACTAATAACATTGGTGGTGGCTTGTAGCACACCCCTTCCTAACTCTGCCTTTAGTGACACTACATTGATAAAATCACTGAAAATGAGAATGTTTGCAAGATAGAAATCATCAAATGCTATAAATTTGAGTTTTGATTCTGTTTTCTCCTCCTGAGAATGAGTTTACCAGCACACAAGTAATTTATAAAACTATATTATCATCTGCCTGTAACTTTTCCTCTAGTGAAAAGTACTCCCCCTATCTGAGAATGGTTTGAACTGCAGAAAAACAGTCTATAAATTGCAGAGCCCACAAAGATGAAGTTTTCAAAAATCCTTTTTACAGCTATCTCTTAATGCTACTAGCCATAAGTAAGACAGAACACATTAAATTGTTCTCTTCCACAATGGGGTTTCAGAAAGAGAATGTCTGCTTTAAAGCATTAGTTTTAGGCCAGGAAAAGTACAGCCAGCAAGCCCCCCACAGGCAGTGGTAGGAAATGAAGATGATAACCAGGAAAGTGGCCGAGATTAACGTCTCATTCCAGGTGCACTACATTTTTACAAACTTCTAGGGTTCACACCTCATTTTCTCACTTTCAATGGGTCCTTTCTTCTCTAACTTAATATTTTTCATTTCACTTTCATGCTGAATTGCTTTCCTCAGACCATGAAAGAGTCAATAATTGTGATGTTTTTAATTAACTGTTCTAGGAGATGTTTTCTGAACACAACAAGCTCAAACACGGGCATCGGTTACCTGTTTTTGAACACTTAGCCAGTTATAACCTCACTTGTAATGAGAAAATATTTTCTAATCAAATCTGACAATCAGGATTAAAACACTGGGAACTTCTAACACCCTGTGAAAAATATCTAATGCAGTGATCACAGTGTATGTCCCACATAATACTAGTTTTTTTGAATATTAAAAGGAATAGGAGATGCTGAGTTAAACTAGGTTCATTATTTTAGGAGATATTTTAAGTTACAAAGAAATCATGACAAATAAAACTTTGGAATATATTGATTTCAATTTGAAGAACTCAGTACATTTCACCACCCTTCTTTACATTTTGTAAATCAGAGTTTTATTCTACTGCAATCTTGCAAAACAGTATTTGTGTCACTCATCGGCTTCTGCCATGCTGTGGAATGTTATGTTGCACTTAATTTATTGAAAAGTAGTTCACTACGTAGGGAAAAGGAATCCCCTATGGATCTGTGCATTTTTCCTAGATTAATAGTTGGCACACCCTGGTAAAAATGAGTATGTGAGTTTGTGTGTGTAGGGGATGGGGGATAGAATAGGTGTATGTCATTAGTGCTTTCATATTACATATATTATTGGAAATGGATTAAGCCTTTATGGGCTGCTTGTGACTACAGTAGCCATATATCCAGAAGTGGCCATTTCTATAAAGGAGAAGAAATTGCTAATTTTGTTCTCAATCCTTTGATCTTTTTGATCTTTGGACGTTCTGAAAGCTGATGATCTAAAAAATCATAAAGGGTTAAAACTATAAGGCATATGAAACGTTATTTTCTCTAGTGGTTATCATACTTTGTATTGCCAAGAAAATCCCCCTCTGTGTTCTTACTTTTCAAATTATTTATTTTTCAAATGAAGCCTTGAGCAGAAGTCTACTTTGTAAAAATGATAAACAGATTTGTCTTCCTTAAAACATGATGAAAGGCTGTAGATTTACCTTCCCATACCCAATTACCACAACGAGCTTTGGCATCTTCTAGCTTCTTAAAAAATACTTCTGGGCTTTAAGAGGGGTGGTTTGTAATCTACAGGTCTAGAGAGGGCTCATTATAGAAATGGGGAAACAAACTCAATGAAACAAGGAAATAAATAAGGAGTTACAAAAAAATATTATATATGTATATAATATATTTTTCATTATAGAAATGGGGAAACAAACTCAATGAAACAAGGAAATAAATAAGGAGTTACAAAAATATATTATATATGTATATAATATATTTTATATATATATAATATATATATAATATATATTTATATTGCTGGTTGCTTTTTCACTGCTACGAAGTCATGAGGAGAGAGGTAAAATTTGACTTCGGTCACTGATCTTTATCCTTAATATCCACACCCCCCAGATGGACTGAACTTTACACAAACAGGCTTCTTCCTGACTCTAGACTTCTGACTTGTCTTTTCTTAGAACATTTACTTTAGAAAACTTATCATTGTAAATCCTTTCTCTGCCCCTTTGAGATGTAAATATTTTTAAAAGTTTCTCACCAGTTTTACAACCCAGGGCTATTTTTCTCAAGAACCTGGGAGCCATCCCTTTGAAATGTGAACATCAGTTGCTGTGGGAGGATAGGAGCCAACTTCAGAGGGCTCCTTGCTCCAAGTTTTAAAACGACCTATTGTCACAAAGCTAGAAGGAAGTTTACTTTCCCTTTAGGTAAAGCCAATTATCATACACACTGATCTAAGATGCTTTTCTCATCTGAGCCCTTAAAAACCATCCACCTCTTTGTTTTAGTGGAATTGTATTTAGACTCAGTTTTGGCATCTCTCCCTTTTGCAATAGGCTTGAATAAACTCTTCCTTACCTCTTAAACTTTGGGGCAAATTTCAAGCTTGATTCTGCTACTTAACTTGAAATCTGTATAGTGTCTGGTTCGAACTGGTGGCGGTAAGTAATAAAAGGAGCCAGGCAATAGGTTCAAGGGAAGCTTTAATGGAAGCACTCCCAGGGGAGGTTCTGCAGCTCACAAGGGAGTGAGGCTGGGGATGTTGCACCCAGGGTAGATACAAGCGGGTATTTATAGGGGAGGGCTGTTGGTGAATTTTTTGCCCATATATGGTAAGGAATTGAGCAGGGTTCAGTTTCCAGTTCCTGCCTTCCGGGAGGGAAGGGGGAGAGGGAAGGGGGTGGAGTTTAACAAGATGGAGGCTCCATCGCTACTTTGTTGCCGCTTTCCAGTCCTCCCGATCTTGCCGCCCAACATACACCTCTGTAAAATTAGGTTTAAAACATAGGGATTTATAATAGTACCCAATTTCAGAGTTATTCTAACATTTAAATGAGACAATACAGTAAATGTCTTTAGACGGTGACTGGCTCAGAGTAAGTATTAATGATAATGATTGTAATACTAGTATTTATTACTAGTATAGCTGTTGTTGCAACACTTAATTATAAGGGAGGAGATTAGCATTCTTCTCTGTCTTGAAACAGCCCTATACTGTAATAATGCTGTTATCGTAATTTTTTCTCTTTTCATTGTAATGCTAGCATTTGAGGTTCATTATGCAATTAAGTAAATTCCTAACTATTTAGGGATATTTAACTATCTTGTGAATTAATCTCTTCACCTTCCACGTTGGATTTTACTCACCCATGGCTCTTTCACTAACAATTATCACTTCCTCAGTTTGGACTACCAGTGTCAGCTTATTAACACCTCTCCAAAGGAGACTGAGGAAAGGGAGGGAGATAAAATCTCAAAACTCTAGATTGCCAGCTTGCTTTTGAAGCATCAAAATAAAAGTGATTATGAGGAAGGGAGATGGTTGAGGCTTTTGTCTCTTAATACATTATCTGGCTTTTTGTCATGATGGTTTCTGTCTAGTCTAGTGGCCTGTTGGCTCTGATAACAAATAAAGTAATGTTGGGGGTGAGGGAAGTGGGGAAAAAGGGGACTAGCTCTTTTGACTCTTGCTCACTTGAAATTCAGTCTATTTTTGAAACCAGGTGCTTTAGGAATTGCCTAGTTTGTCTCTAAAGTGATTCAAGCACCAAAGTTTGAATAAATATGCCTATTTGGTGAGTTCATTTCACATGAGCCCAAAGGAACTTTTTTCAACCTTCGCACCAAAGTTTGAATAAATATGCCTATTTGGTGAGTTCATTTCACATGAGCCCAAAGGAACATACATAAAGAGCTATTTTTCAACCTTGTCACAGTTCAGACTTTTAGCTTCTTAGTTCAGAAGCCATAAGAATGCATAGATAAATTTTATAAGACTAGATTCAGTCTGCATTTTAACTATAAAATTTCACATTTGTTGAAATTGAAAAGAAACAGGGTCTGGCTGGTTAGCTCACTTGGTTAGAGCATGGTGTTGGTAACACTAAGGTCAAGGGTTCGGATTCCCGTACTGGCCAGCTGCCAAAAAAAAAAAACTGAAAAAGAATAGAAAAATAGTTGCTTTAAAATCTATTCATACATTGATTTTTAAAAAATTGTTTCAAGGCCTCTTTGCAAACCTGCTGAGAGTATGTCAATTAGGTCTGTGGGTATCTGTGGGGAAGATGAAGGTCCTGAAAACCATTGCCATCTTCTTACACCCATCTTTGTTTTAACTCCATTTCTGAGTTTTACTGAAAAAGACAGCCTGTCAGAGATTAGGACTGAAGAATAAGTAATCTATTTCAGCTTCACTATTTTTTTTCCCTTCAGAAATATAAAAAATACATCAAAGAAGTATTTTTTTGTCACCGCTTTGCCTTTTGATCCTTTCTAGTCAAAGACTAATATTAAAGTACATTTTACTTTGTTGTGCTGGTAAGATAAGAAAAAAAAATCACATAATGCACAGGAAAAATGAAACAAAACAAAACAAAACAAAAAACCAGTGTCGAAAACAATATACTTTCCAACGTATTGAACACAGTTCAAAAGAAACAGCAGATCCGTCAGTCTGCCAGATGAGTCCTTGGATGGTATTTCAGTGATATGATTTAGATTCTCAGGGGAGCTTAGACAGGAGCGTAGAAGCATCTTCCCACTTCTTCTGGGAGTTCTTAATGCTAATCCTCTAGTGCCTAAAAATGATCTCAAAAAGGTTTGTAGACCATGTCCTTCTCTGTAGAATCTTAATGTTCTTATGTATTCTTAGGAAAAAGCTCTGGGACCAAATTTTATTTATTTATTAGCATGAGAATAACACAGTGGGGAAAAGTAGACCATGTCCTTCTCTGTAGAATCTTAATGTTCTTATGTATTCTTAGGAAAAAGCTCTGGTGACCAAATTTTATTTATTTATTAGCATGAGAATAACACAGTGGGGAAAATTGAGGTGTAGTGAACCAAACAGTCTTTTGCTTAAAAATAAAATAAAATTTACCTGTTGTGACTCCTTACTGAAAAGACTTATTGGCATCTGTGAAGTCTTAAGCAAATCTTCATGGGATGAAAGAATACACTCTCTTGAGTTGCTATAGAACCACTCAGGCTTAAGGGTGTGTAATTAAAGCTTATTCAATCATTGGTGCCAGTCACAGCCAGCCTTCTAGTGGAATGTGAAAATGAATTCTGTAGGGTAGGAGGATAATAACTGGCTAATATTTGTGAAGTGTTAAAGCTATTTTAAGGAGTTATTGCTAAAATAAGAAATTGCGTTTGGTCTCTGCTGATCTAACCATAAGCTTGTGTTCTTTAGAACACAGACACATGTATTTTGAATATAATCAAAAATTATATCAATGTGTTATGTAATATATAGAGGTGTTAAGATCAGATCCTCTGACAACTTAATTTTTTTTTGTGATTGCATATATAAGTTTAATTTTAAATAACAATCTCCAGTATTCCATTTACAAGATTCATAGCATGATTTCTGTACTAATGAAAATATTTTAAAGTCAAGTCCAATGGCACCTTTATTTAGAATAATCTAAATACTCTTTCTGCATTTTTGGATTTTTAAATTTTATTCATAGATCTATGCTTATAACATAGATAACTATAGGTCTCTTAAGGGACAAAAGTGAGTGAAATCAAGGTGAACAGCCAGTTATTAGAAATATCATTACTCTTCTTTCTAAAAACACACTAATAAAAAACATTTTAATTCTATTACAGTTGCAATATTTCTTTACCTCATTTGGCCATCAAATGCTTTGAAAGACAGGACACTATAATGCACTTTCTTCTGCTATGTTCCTTTTTTTAAAAACAATTATTTTTTATTGGAACAAAGTTGGTTGTACATGTCTGTGGGGTATAGCATTGACTATCAATACCCGTGTGCAATATGTGATGTTCAAATCAGGATAACTAGTATATTCAACATAGTACAATGCAATCGATTTTTGTGGCTATGTTCTTACCATCTGTGCATACAGATATACTTACTTGTTTATATTTATTTAATCAACATTTATTTGATGTCTATTGTTTGCCAGACTTTATGCTAGATGTTGAATACAACTGAAGTGTAGAAATACTTCAGAGTTCTGTACATTACCTGATGTTGTAACTTCTTTCTTGTCAAAAAATATTCACTTTCGAACTTTCAGAAATCATATTTATGAGGCTAACTCTTGAATCTATATTTTCCTTCTTAATCTCTATCAAATTTCTAAATCTTCATTTGTAACTATTAACAGAACTTCCTACAACTATGAAGGGCACTACAAAGTGTTTTCAAACCGAATGTATCATCTAACACAAGACTTCTCTTTCTTTTGCATGTTTAAGATAAATGTCCACCGTTCTTTTATCACAGGAAACCTGGGAGGGGTCTTTGATTCTCATGCCTCATAACCCTCAAAATCTTCTTTGTAAAGGTTCTTGAATTCATTTCCACCTTTCTGATTCTTTTGTTTCATTCTTTGTTATTTTATCTGAACATTAGGGATGATCCTCTAAGTTACTCATTATCTGGACAAAAATGTCCCATAGTGCTGCCCAGCTATGCTCCTATAGCTCCCTTCCCACTCAGTTTTACCATCTCCTGGACATTATTTAAAAACTTCTCCTCTCTTTTCATATCTTCAAGACATTTAACCCGTCCTCACTTTTAGCTTCCGAGTATGCTTCCTATTTCAGTTCATAAAGTTACTTGACCATCTCTACTGTTGACTAAGTCAATGGAATTCCTCTGTAAGCTCAACACTCCATTGTACATCGGATCCTTTTCTCTCTACAAAAAGACAGTGCTCCAGACCTTTTCTTAACTTTGCTGCATTACCAGATTTTTCTTATCTACACGAACATATCCATCAATACAAAATACTTCAGTAGATTCTTCCTCCTCAAAGACAAAACAAAAACACTCTCTTGATCCAAGACCTCTCTAGCTAGTTCCCTACCCTCCTTTTCAGCAAAGTTCTCTAAAAAATAGTCTATGTTTGCTGTCTACAATTTATTTCCTCCCATTGTTTATTTCACTATGGGATGACTCAATTCACTGAGTAACCAAGGTATTATTGAGAGTAAAAGGAAACACTATTACTAATTTTTGAAGTTTAGGGTAAAACTGGATCGTCTTAGGCAAACCAGATATACTGACATCCTTTTATTAACCCACGTCAGTGAGGCTTTATCCCCATTACTCTCCCAACTGCTCTTGTGCAAGTCAACAGAAACCTCTACATTGCTAAATACTGTGATTCATTCTTAGCAATCATCTTACTTCACCTATCAGCAGCATTTGCCACATTGTATCACTCTTTCCTCCTGGCAACTGTTCTGTTCACTTGTGGGATACCACATTGCTGTGGTTTTCCTCTTCATTGGTTGGTCATTGTTTCTCAGTCTCCCTCGCTGGTCTCCTCTGCATCTCCTTGACCACATTAGCCTTGGAGTACACCAGGGCTCAGTTCTTGAAATTTTTCTCACTTCTAATTGCATTCACTCCTCTGGTAAGTTCTTTCTGTAAAATGACTTACCTCTATTTTTTCTTGTTGTCAGATAGTCTCCATATTTTCCAATATTTCGACTAACCAAACATTCTTTAGAAATAATTTCCCTTCTCTTTTATTCCTATAGTAATTATTCTGTATTCATTATATAAAATATGTGACAATATCACTTGAATTAGAATGATTTGTACATGTGCCTCTCTCTGCATTGTATAATAATTTGTTAGTTAATTTAATTGTCTCTACCTTTATTTTAAAACTCTCACTTTGCACATTGTGATGTTTCATAAAAAATTCTTGCTCTCAAAACATTTGTGGTATGTACATATATCAAGATCTGAACTAAAAAGTCAAACAAAAGACAAATTATTTAAAAATAGTTTCTGCTATGCCCAAGATTTTACTAGTATCTATTCAAATGATTTTAATTTTTTTTTTTTTAAATCTCAGAGGCACTGAACTACAGGTTATAATGCATAGAGCAAAAATAGTCTGACATTTCTATGTCAGGAGAAGGTGTTTCCCATAAATAATCTAAAAAGTACAGTATTTCCAAATCCAAGTCAGATTTAAAAGACCTTGATTTGTTTTTTAAAAAAGTCTTCAGGTACTTGGGTGAAGAGAATTATTCTGAAAACATTTTTGTATTGAGAGCTCAAAATAGATGGTGCCATGAGATTCAATTTGCCTCTTAAGATAGAATTTTATTGGTGCTCAACAACTTTGCAATATTTGTCAGGGAATGCCGGGAACAAATGCTTTAGGGCATCCAATTCACCAATGTCATCAGATACAGTGCACAGCCCCAAAGTGACAGTGCCAATCAAATTGGTGACTCCTGGGACATGGAGTACAGGAGACTTTCTCATGCTGCTTTTAGGCCACCACAGACCTTTCTGGGAACAGTGCTTGTTTTAGTCTTCTTGAACTGTTATAATAATATACAGCAGACTAACTGGCTTAAACAGATTATTTCTCATAGCACTGCAGGCTAAAATTTAAGATCAGAGTGCCAGCACGGTTGGGTTCTTGGTGAGAGCCCTCTTCCTGGCTTGCAGATTGCCACCTTCCCCATGAATCCTCATGGGACAGAAATGGGAAGCTCTGGTGTCTCTTCTTCTTCTTATAACATCACTAGTCCCATCATGGGGGCTCCTAATGACCCCATCTAAACCTAGTTATATCCCAAAGTCTCTATCTCTTAATACCATCATATTGGAGACTTCAAGTATGAATTTGAGGAGTTACATACATTCAATCTTTAACACGGCTATTGTCTCAGTCCAAATTTACTCTACATCCCATAATGCATTGAGTGAAAGTTATCTTTTGTAGTAGATTAGGACTACCAGCAACCTAAGAGACAAGATGGCTCAGCACAAAAGTCAATATCCTATATTCTAAAAGTTAGACTCTAACACTTTCTTTCTGTTGTATGAGCAATTTGTTTACCCTCTTGGCCTCAGCTTTCTTATATGTAGAATAAAGGAGTTGGGTTGGACCAGTCCATGGCTTCCTTCCAATTCTAAAATACGAAGATTTTCTGGTAAAGATAAGCTTCCTTCTCTTATTGAAAGAAAACACCTTGATTAGTTTATAGTTAGAGGCTGAACTGTCATAATTTATTGCTTTACCATTGAAAAGTTCTGTGCAAAAAATCCGTAAAACTAATTTTCATTCTTCTGTGTTACAAAGTTGGCAAAGAGCAAAAATTTCATTGATTTTTCTCACAAACTTTCTTCCTAAATCTCATATCATTTCATTCTTAGTACTGAATGAAAGTCAAACTCCAGCAGATTAGCCATCTTCTTTAGCTCATGGTTCCCTCAGAGGTTTCTAATTTATGAATCTGTGTTGGAATCTGTACTTGACCTATATTTATCTGCTATATTCAGCTCAACTTCAATGTGGCCTTCAAAGCTCCCATTTCTAACCTCTGACACAGTCTTGCTAACTGATAATGAAACTTACTTGGGCCCCTTCAGCTGTGAACTGAAATGATCTCAGCTGTCTAGCTTGGCACATGGGACACTGTCCTGATGACGTTTTTTGGTATGGACTGAATGGGTGTTACTTTCTGAACACCATGAAATGAAAGCAGTCCTTGAACTCTGGAACATGCCAGAACGTACAACATTGATAAGGAATAATATACTTAATTCATTAATTATAGTAGAAAGTAAACGATGTAATAAAGTAATATTCACCATCAGAGCCACACATTTTCAGGAAAATGAGTATGAGTTGGGATCCCCCTTTTCCACTGCTACAGACTGTGGGAGGTTGTTAACCAGTTTGCCATACCAATCTTGATTCTATCTGACCACAGTATCAACTGCTGAGCTTAAGTAAATTTACTGAGAAATGTACAAAATGTTTCACTTTGCATTTCCAAATGAGTTATGTTTTTTAGTGCAAAGCATAAAAATGTGTGAAAATCACTAGTAAGCATATAATCTGTAAATGGCTTTGACTATAGGATTTTACACATGTAATATAAAACACTGATGTCTTAGCCATCAAATCAACCACATCTACAGTGACACATATGGGAAAGTTGGTCGCAGTGGTTTGAGATTTGAAAAGCCTTAGAACCAGAGTAGTGCAGTTGTGACATAAACAAGTCATAAGGTTATTTTTATCTCAATGACGGTGTTAGGGCGTTAGGGTGGAATAGAAACCCTTGCGAGCTGAGGAAGTACAGTGTGACAGGATCACAGACAACCCTTTACCCACCCCTCTGCATTCCATAACACAGTGTCCTATTCCCTGATTCAAGAGCCAGATGTGGGTTTTAATCAGGCATGTGTGGTTATGTGAGATACGTGAGTTGTTATGTACTTGGTGAGAAGGGATTTATTTTTATACTCTTCTTCCTAAACATCATTAATAATTAATTAAACTTTAGTGTCCTTTAGGGCAAATTCAAAGAGCAATTCCAAGGACTCACTGAAAACACCTTGAAATTTAGCTTGTGGCAATCCCAAAACAGCTTACATATGAGCTTCTTTTTATTTTGACACTGTTTTCTATTAAAATTCACATGAAGGAAAAAGACATAAAAATGTTTGTGGTTTTTCTGAATGGAAATACCAGTAGAAAATGATCTCAGTTATGGAAGAAACTACTCTAAAACTCTGGAAAAGTCATAAAAATCATTTTTTCTTGTCTCCCTCCTCAACCTCCACTGGAGAAAGGAGGCTTAGACGAATCTTTTAAAAGTGACCAAAAGCCTTTTCATTCTTGGTGATTTTGAAAATTATCCTTTTTGTTCGTAAAATATTTCTATAAATGTAGCTAAGCCATATACCTCTATTTTTTTTTAAACAAACAAACAAACAAACAAACAAAAAACAAGATAATTTTTAAAAGCCTCTGGTGAATTCCTCAGTA